>NW_012115744.1:2613704-2660291 GCF_000951035.1 Colobus angolensis palliatus | reverse complement strand
AAGAAAGAAAGTCATACAGATCTGAGAGGAAGAAATAAAACTGTACCTAAAAAAATTTTTGGAGCTAATAAGTGAATCCAGAAGGTTTACAGCATACAAGATAAACAGAAACATCAATTAAATTTCTATACATTAGCAATGAATAAGTGGACACATAAATAAATGCAATCCACTCACAATTATTAAAGAAAAATAAATACATAGGGGTAAATCTAAAAAAAAGTCAGGACTTGTATGCTGAAAAGTATAAAATGTTGGTGAAAGAAATCAAAGATCTAAATAAATAGAGATTATGTTCAAGCAGTGGGAGACCCAATATAGAAAAGATGTCAATTTTCCCCAAATTGATATACATTTTGAATGAAATTCCTATACAAATCATAAAAACTATATTTTGTGGATGAAGACACGAGTATTTAAACATTGATATGGAAAGTCAGTGGTAACAGAATCACTAAAACAACTTTTAAAATAATTAGAGTGGAAGGGATCAGTCTATTCTATTTCAACACTTATATGTTTGTAGTAATCAAGACTGTGTGGTGTTGGAGGAAGTGTAGACATACGGATTAGTGGAATACTAAGAATACTAAGTCCAGAAAAAGATCCACAGAAATATGCTCAACTTTAGTAAAGGTGCATAAGCAATTCAGTAGAGGAAGCACAGCATTTTCAACAAATGGTGCTGGAGCATTTGAACATCCATAGGCAAAATTATAAATCTGAGTCTCATACTGTCTGCAAAAATTAGCTCAAAATGGATCATTGACTTAAATGTAAAATATGAAACTTTTAGGGAAAAAAAGCACAATAGAAAACCTTTGGGATCTAAGCCTTGTGAAGTATAATTTTCAGGCTTGACACCAAAAGTGAAATTCATAAAAAGAAACATTAAAGGAAAAAATGATGTAAGATATAAGCCATGGGTAAGGTGAGGAGCCTCAGGATCTTCAACGAGAGTCAGACATACTCTGTACTCATTCATTTTCACACAAAGCCCCTCAGCTTGGTGATGGCCATTCATAGCTTGCCCCACGATATGGTCTGGATTTGTGTCTCTGCCCAAATCTCATGTTGAATTGTAATCCCCAGTGTTGGAGGTGGGCCTGGTGGGAGGCAACTGGATCATGGGGGCAGATTTCCCCCTTGCTATTATTGTGTTACTGAGTTCTCACCAGATCTGGTTCTTTAAAAGTATGTAGCAACTTCCTCTTCACTCTTTTCCTGCTTCTCTAGCCATGTAAGACATGTCTGCTTTCCCTTTACCTTCCGCCATGATTGTAAGATGGCTGAGGCCTCCTCAGCCATCCTTCCCATATAGCCTATGGAACTGTGAGCCAATTAAACCTCTTTTCTTTATAAATTGCCCATTCTCAGGTAATTCTTTCCAGCAATCTGAGAATGGACTAATACACCCCACCTCATCTCCCTTTGCCCTTCTGTGCCCTGTCTTTGCCTCTTCGATAGACCTGATGAATGCACCATTCAATTCCCTTGCCTCTGGACCCTGGATGGGTCTGGTTAGTGGGAAGCATCAGCAAGACATGAGAGGGCAGAAAGAGAGAGAGAGGTCTTTTCTTCCCATTTCTCCCTTGTCCCATGACTGGTTCTGCGGCATCTCCATTCCTCTTGACTACAGCCCTGCTGGGATAGAGTCACCTCCACAGCTCCGGCCCATGGTGGCTACAGGCACACTGCTTTCCCTGCTGGCCTGTTTAGGCCTGAGAGGCCTGATAGTGCCCCATTGCCCCATAGTGCTCATCTATGGGCCCCTTGGCCCCACCTACACCTCTCTAAGAGGTCCTTTACCACCTAGATTTTGTAATCCCAGGTGAAGTTGATCGCTGTTTTCTGTGCACAAACTTGCTAATATGACCTTCACTTGCACAGGAAGGCATTATTTTGTCTTTATTTTTTCCTTCCTGATATATAATTGTTCTGCCTTTTTGTTTGGATGGTGGGGAGGCACTGTTCATAATCTCAGTTGAGCATGGACATCATGTTTCCTTTTTGCATTTGTCTGCTTTCCTTCTCAGGGTTGCACCCATGGTCACTTACCTGCTAGGACAGGGGCAAGGTCTTCAGTTTGTCATAGGACCTTGCCACTAACAGTGTGGTCCATGGACTGAGAGCATTGGCCTCACCCAGAAGTTGGTAAGAAATGCAGAGTCCCAAGCCCCACCCCAGGCCACTGCCTCAGAACCTGCACTTCAGGGGATGACAGCATATGAGTCAAGCATCCATTAAAGTCTAAGAACTGTTTAAGGGATTGGTTCTCCAATTAACACACAAAAATTATCAAACACAGGCCAACACTGGGGCCTCTACCTCCCAGAATTATTTTTAAGGTTGGATCACCACAGGAAATGCCTGAAATAGTTTCTAGCACATAGATGGAACCCAACAACTAACCATCTTAATTCTTACAACTGCCCAAGGATGCCCAGCTTGATAGGAGAAAGTCAGGATTTGAATTAACATTTCTGTTTGCTTTGTGAAATTCACTGCTTTTTCATTGTTTAAAATGAACAGCGTTGAAGGTTGGTGAGAACCTTCAGTGTGGAGTTTGGATCAGAAGAGACTTAACACAGGAGGCTGCCTTTCTAGGCCTTTCCGTCATCTCTGCCTCCCTGAGTTGTTGAAAAAGTCAAAGAAATGATTTAAACAGCAGCGCGAACATCATGGTTTTTGATGCTGCCTTTTGAAGGTATGCAGGAATGCATGCTGCTACAGGTAGCACCTTCATCATATCTTTGAGGCCCACAAAATGGGGATGGGAGGACATGGGGAAGAGGGAGGAGGATGTTTCCTCCTCTGAAAAAGGAAAAAAAAGTCCATTATCCATCCCTACTGGAGCAAGTGCATTCTGCACAACATCCTGAGCTGCCTCTCCTCCAAGGAGCATGAGCTGGGACATGTGGTCGACACAGCCTAGAGCACCAAGGGTAGCTGTGTGGAGGGGCATATGTCATACAGTACGGGGCTGCTCCACCCGGAAGAAGGAGGGTCTCGATTTCCCTTTCTTTTCCAAGGGGAGGGAAAAGGATGGAGAGAGTAGATGCTGCAACCTAGCTCCAGCTCTTCTAGAGCAGAACTTCACTGTGGAAGGGCTCCCTTTTCCCCACCACTTATCCCTTAAGAGGGATCATACAGAGTGAATTCATGACCGTTCTGTGCCACTTGACTATAGCCATGCCTGACTCTCTGCTTGGCCTGTTTGGGAAACCAGACCTGCCCCACTCAGGGTTCCTCCTCTTCCTCTCTGGAGTGGGTTTCCTGCTGTGGACACAGGGGAGACATCTTCAGCCAGACATGAGGGACTGGGAAGAGGCCTGCTGGAGCCCAGGTGCTAAGTGAGCAAGAGTTGGCTTGGCTAAGAGATGCAAAGTGGCACTGCCCAACCTATCCAGTGTGGATGTCCTAAAAGTGACATGGTGACTGAGGGGTTCAAACTTGAGAAGGGCAGATGCTATGGAAAACATGAGGCCTTCTCACATCCCACACCATAGTCATCGGTTCTGGTGCTGTTGGTCACTGAGATTCATTCAGTGCTAAGTATGAGTCAGGAGCTGGGAATAGAGGTGAGCAAAATGGATAAGTCTCACACACTGACATGCCAGTCAGACCAGAGAATGCAGAGGAACCCCTGGGTGAATTCACCTTCCCATAAATTCTATGAAACAGAGCTGTGTTGGAGAGTAACCAGGCAAGAGTCAGACATTCATCTCTTGCTGTGACATTTGAGTTGGGACCTTGCTGCATTCTGGGGATGCAGGTTCCCAGAGGAAGTGGCAGAACTCCCAGTGTCAGAGAAAGGAGAATCTGTAGGGTGTTGTGGCCCTGGAGAGGGGCTGTGAGGATGGATGCCAGGGGGCAGAGGAGGACCACAATGGGATGGGCTAGAGAGGCAATAAGAGACTGAATCAAGGTCCTGCTGTGTCCCGTGTCCGGGGACTGCCAAGTTTCCTGAATGTGTGATGAGCTCTCAACTGGCTTTCCCAGTTTTGCCAGGGCTCCTAGGAGAGGGTCCCTTCCCCTGACCTTGTGCTTCCAAGCTGCGGCCTTGCAGACACTGGGTCCTCTGAAGCCCTGGCCCTGCAGGCTCACTCACCCTGAAGTCAGTGTGCATTTCAGACTGGCTGTGCCCTGCATTATTGCTTTTTTCAAGGGGCTTGACACCAGCACTTCATTATCCATGCTCAGGGACCTCTGATGATGCTTCTGCAAGCCTTGGATAGGACATGTATAGGCTGAACAGGGATTCTTGCCTTCCTTGTATTTGAAATACAAGGTTTGCTAATTTTACCATTTGTTTTATGGAAAGATCTCAGTTATTTTTGGTGTTTCATTTGTTTGTCTGTTTGTTATTTTCTTTTATTTTGTTTTGCTTTTTACCATTTTGACAAAATTCTGGGGACTCTGCAGAGATTCCTCAAGGACACCACTCCTGGGAGAAAATATTTGTCTTGGTAACTAAATTTATCTATGTTGTACTAGTTTGCTAGGACTGCGGTAACAAATGCTCAGAAACTTCGTGGCTTAAACAACAGAAATGTATTCTCTCAAAGTCCTGGAGGTCGGAAGTATGAGATCAGGATGTCGGCAGGGCTGGTTCCTTCTGAGGCCATGAGGGGTCTGTCCCAGCCCTCTCTCCAGCACCTGGTGGCTGCTGGCCATCCTTGGAGTTCTTCGGCTCATGGCTACACCACTCCAGTCTCTGCCTCCAATTTCACATGACTCCTACTCTGTAGCTCTGTGTCTCTAACCTCCTTCTCCTTTCTTTTATGAGGACAACATTTATTGATTTCAGGATGATTACATCCCAAGGTCCTTAATTGAATCTGCAAAGGCTCTATTTCTAAATAAAGTCACATTTATAGGTACTGGGGTTTAGGACTTGGACGTGTCTTTTGGGACACACTCCTCAACCACTCCACACGTTCTTGGTATGCTTGCATTAATAATAGTAGGGATACTACATCGGCATTCATATTGCCTGGGAGCTGAACTTGCACTACTTTTCACTCAAGAGTCAGAACAAATCAACCCAGTAGGGCTCAGTCAAGTGGATGGAGACAGAGAGGTCAGGGAAGGACAGGAGGGCCCTTTGGCTCAGTTCTTTCCTTCACAAAGGTTTAAGCCTTTGAGGATATCTTCAAATTTGCCTGCACACAAAAAGCCAGTGACATAAAATAAAAAA
The DNA here is from genome assembly GCF_000951035.1 of Colobus angolensis palliatus. NCBI lineage: Eukaryota > Metazoa > Chordata > Mammalia > Primates > Cercopithecidae > Colobus > Colobus angolensis. The sequence goes on along the minus strand of NW_012115744.1, from coordinate 2,655,091 downwards.
CAAGCTGATCATTTGCTATTATAGCCGTTTTCAGATCACATGACCTGCAGGGCTCCGTGAGTTAATATTTGATCAATACTATAATTTAATTATATTGTGATAAGAACCAGAAATTTTCTTTTTATAGAAAAAATTAAAAGAAATTAGCATTCTAACATTATTTCTGAATATTCTATTTCTGTTTTAACTGCTTACGCTTTCTTCTTCTGTTTCTCCTTGTTCTGTTTAAGATAGGCATGGTTCAGGGCTCACCGGGTCTTTGCAAGGCTCTTGGTATGACTTTATTCTCTATTTTCTAGCTATAGAAGCAGAGGTTTGGAGGGTTCAATAGTTGAGCAGGACTGCAGGGCTTGAATTCGGTTCTTGCTCACTCCAAAGTAGACAATATGCCACATAGTCCTGTGTCTTGTGTACTCGGGAAGTACTAGAGTATTAGAGAAGGTTTGTCACTGGTTTTTCCAATTAAGGAAGTTTGCACCTAATGCAGACTTGTACAGAGATTTGAGGAAGCAGACGGGAGTGGGTGAAGTGGAGATGGTGGTTTCAGGACCTGTGGGGCAGGGTCAAAGCCACCATCCTTCCAGTCCTGGCCAGGTCAGCGTCTATGCACACTGGCCCCAGCGGTGGGCTATGGGCTGCTTGTAAACTTGTGGATTGATAGGTGGAAGGTGAAGGGGGCAGTCAATAGGAGGAATGTTTAGTCCAAGCCAAAAAGAACATTAGGCCCCGGGGATACCTTCCCTTCTGGGGGAAGTAGAGTCTCACGTTTAAATGCTCAAACATTCTGCATCTGGAGACTGTCACAGTTAAAAGTTCTGGGCTGGGAGATGGCTGGACGAAGGTTGGCCAGGCCTCGGGATGCGAAATCTGGTGTTTAAATGGTCTCACTGGGAAGCCTTCGATTCTGGAAGCCAGGTCAGGAAGACACAGGCTCTCACAGGGCCGGCTCCCTGTCTCACACCCACTCCAATTGGGATCATTTTGTTTTAGACTAGTTCCAGTGAATACCAAGTTCTTGATTATTTTCTTTTTAAGTTCTATTTTATTATTTCCTAACTTGACCTTTTAAGAAGTTTCAAATGTTCAGAATAATTAAATGTATTTTTTTCATAATTGAGACTTTATTTGTTGTGTTGAGGATCAGTACACAGACATTTTAATTTGTACACAATTCTTAACATACACACTGAAAATCTAAAAAGCCATGTATTGTAATTTTTTTTAAACATATTCCAGTGACTTTCCAGCTTAAAATTTGGAGGCAAATTTTCCTTAAGAGGCTATCATGTACCGGTATCTACACATGTCGATAGACTGTTTCACATGGCCACCCGTTCACAGTTGAATAGCATATACACTGTCTACTCCAATTTTCAACTTTTACAGCATATTCACAAAGTTATTAGGAAAGCAGGACTACCATGACTGAAGGTGTCACAGACTGCACACAATTCTCATAGGGATGACCATGATCAGGGAATGGTTTTCTTAAACAATTCTACAAAAAAACAACATGGGATTAGAAGTAATTTTAAATGTTCAAGACATTAAATGCAGGACTGTGACTCCATATTGCCAGTTAGTATGCTTTGTATTATAGTACAAAAACTAACCCCCCATCTATGGAATGTTAAGCTGAAACCCGAGACAGCCAGTCTCCCACAATTCCCCATGTTACAATATTTTTTAATTGTACCAAGAAGCAAACAACCAGTGGATGATTTAACCTGTTTTAAAAAAGCATTTACACTTAAAAAGTGGGATGAGGTGGAATTCTCTCCTTTTAAAAAAATGTTTCTAAAGCTACTAAAAAACTTGCATTTACAAAACAGTTGATAAAAATATCCCTCTGGATTGCACAAAATGGGAGAGAGGGACCTCTGATAAGACATGGTACATGATATTAATCAGACTTGGCTTCTTTCTCTCTGGCTTTATCAAAGGCTAGACTCTTCTCTGTTTTAATTTCTTCATCTTCTGAAGGTAAATCTTTAATTTCTTGGTCAACCCCTTCTACCTGTTTTCCTCTTGCTCCCCGTTTCCCTTTTGTTTGCACTTTTTTGTCTGAAGATTTATCCTTTCCTGCTATTCCCCCCACACTGCCCCCCTGCCTTGCCTTTGTTTCCACCTTTTCAGGAGCAGGTTTAGCTAACAACCACACAGATCACCCCTTGGGCTCTACCTTTACTGTCCCTTTGACTGAACTGATTTTCCTTTTGGGTGTCTTGATGGCAGGGAGGACTCATGCCTGCCTGTTGCCTGTGGACCAAGGTGTGCTGAGAGCCTTCTTTATGCTGAGCTGCTCAGTTGTTGCCCTAATTATTTAATTAAAGCTCCCCCAGCTCAACAGAAGGCCAGGAAACTCTGTGGACATTGAAGGTATGCTGAATCAATCCATCCATTTGGTTGGACTCAAAAGGCTTGCTGAGTTCCTTGCTGAGTTCCTTGTTGCTTCCTCATTTCACGTAAATGAGTGGTAAGTCTACTAGATGGCAAATATCTAATCAATTTTAAAAAAAAAGATGAAGCAAAATAAGACAAAAAAAGACACAGTGTTTGGTAAGAAATAGAAGCTTCCCAGTTTCTCTCTTTCAGCGCCTTGGCTCTTGCATTAATTATTTCTGGGAGGATTATTCCTGTTTTGGAAAGTCTCTCTTTGGTCTTGCTTTCTGATGCTTTGAGAGGCTGATAAAATATTTCATCACAAACTGCCCGGGAGGAGCTGATGCGTCTGTGATTTTTCTTAGGTCAATGAGTTACACAGCCTGTTTGACCATGCTTGCATAGTTTACTCCTGAGCTCAGGGCTTGGAGAAGCAATGAGCTGTGGAGGAAGGTTATCTTCAAAGGTGCTATCTGGGTTTTAGAAGGAACAAAACAATAGACACGTCAAGTAAAGTGATGATGTGAAAATTACTGCAATTATCAAAGATAAATACATTTGAATTGGAACACCCTCAAGGACAGCTCATTCTTGGCTCAGGCTTCCCTCCTCTTTTGAATCTCCATTTGCAACTTTGGTAGCTGTCCATGAAGACCGATGGGCATGAGTTGAGGCAGGGATTTTTCTTATTTTTGTTTTTGTGGAGAATGAAGACATCACATTATTAATTCATAACTCTGAATCAATTAAGGGAGGGGACTTTTGAAAATCACAACTGAATGAGGTTGTGCATGACTTTTGTAGGTGCTTATGACAAAGAATAGACACTTGAGCTTTGTATGTGTTTACAACCAACCCTCTGCTCATTTTGTTCTGTCAAAAGTATTGATTTTCTCAATCCTGTCTATGATCCTAGAACCTCCACTACAATTCCTTCTTGATTCTGATCCAAATCAGACAACTAGTCCCCCTCTGAACATAGGAGCACTTGGTTTTTGGTGCGCATCACTTTTTATATTGTCAAACTTCTGCTTTGCTGACTCATTCTTCTTCCCCCTCTCTCCCCTCAGCAGCACACACTGTGATTGGGAGTTTCAACTCATTTTATGTGAGTGGTTTACAGAGATTTCCATTAAGGAAGTGAAAGGAAGAGTCCAAGAGGAAGAAAGCACAGAAACGGAAGGATGGAAAGTGCTAAAATAAAGGGAAGAGATTCTAGGTGATGTTTGTGGGCTGCAGAAGGACAAGGAAGAAAGAATCATCCCTTTAGGGTCATATTACAGGATGTCCGCAAAGTGCCTACTGTGTAGATCCAGGTCTCAACAAATGGTGGCCATTATTAATTCTATTCTATTGAATGTAGCAAGGTCAAAGATGTAGTTTTAGTCACAGGCAATCCAGAGATCTTGAAAACTGAGTCACCTTGACCAATGTCAGGTAAAATAATATGTAAATGAATCAGTTTGCTACTTTTCAAAAAAAGGCTTATGTCCTCCTCCTCCCCAGAATTGTAATATCTATTGTTGGATCTAGGACATTTAAAATGTTTAATTATTAAAATAATTACTTGATATATTTCTCTATACTTGCAAAGATTTCCTATGTAATTAGGTGAGATACCTAGAAGCAGTCACACAGATTCTAAAGAACATAACTGTTAAGAAGCTTGACTCATGCTGCCAGTCTGTTCCTCAGAGGTGATAACACCTAGTTCATGATTGGCATGAGATTAACTGATCTTTCCTAGTGTGCTCAGAAAACAATCGCATTCTTACTTTACATTTTTAATTTCTACTTAATTCAATTTTTAATGTGTAACTTCCAGCAAAATTAGTTTTTAATTATCTGGTGAGCTTCATTTTTAAGTTCTAGTGAGTTTCAATTTATTTACACGTCAAGTATTTATTTATTTTTATTTATTTGTATTTATTCTTTTGTGGCTTTATTTTGAGGGGGTGTATTAGTCTGTTTTCATGCGGCTGATAAAGACATACTCAAGAGGCGGGTAGTTTATAAAGAAAAAGGCTTGATGGACTCACAGTTCCATGTGGCTGGGGAGGCCTCACATCATGGTGGACGGGGAAAGGCACCTGTTACGTGGCAGCAGGAAAAGAAAGAATGGATGCCAAGTGAAAGAAGTTTCCCCTATAAAACCATCAGATCTCATGTGACTTATTCACTACCATGAGAACAGTATGGGGGAAACCGTCCCCATGATTCAATTATTTCCCACCAGGTCCCTCCCACAACATGTGGGAATTATAGAAGCTACAATTCAAGATGAGATTTTGGTGGAGACACAGCCAAACCATATCGGGGGGCAGAATTGGTGATCTTATCTATTTTGATCTCTTCATGTATTAAGAATATTAATGTGCTTAATCGATAATATTTGTTGGACATTTTCTCATAGTATGCCATATGAATAGAGTTTTGAGTATTTTGATATTTCTTCACTATTTTTTTTTCTTTTTGAGACAAAGTTTTGCTCTTGTTGCCCAGGCTGGAGCGCAATAGTGTGATCTTGGCTCACTGCAACCTCCACCTCCTGGGTTCAAGTGATTCTCTGGCCTCAGCCTCCTGAGTAGCTGAGATTACAGGCACCCACCACCACATCCAGCTAATTTTTGTATTTTTAGTAGAGATGCGGGTTCCTCATGTTGACCAGGCTGGTCTTGAACTTCTGACCTCAGGTGATCCACCGGCCTTGCCCTCCCAGAGTGCTGGGATTACAGGTGTGAGCCACCACACAGCTTTCACTATTTTTAAATTTGAAAATTTTTCTCTAATCAAACGGTAGATCTATATGCATCCCTATTTTCTTCCAGAACTTCAATTTTATTTATTACTTTCACCTTCTTTGTTAGCTGATTGTTAGAAGTTTTAAATTTATTTACTATTAGTTAACCAAGTCTCCCCAAACCTTTACTAAATACTTTCCTTTCTCACCAACTGGTGATATTTTTCTCATCCTGCGTGAAGTTCATTTATATCAGGATCTATTGCTTGACCTCTATAGTATAAATATCTCTGTCTATTCTTATCCAGAATTGTCATATAATAAAAGAGTGATTTAATATCTGGTAGAGTGCTATTACAATATATTTTCAATTGTATACTCATTTATTCTCATCATAAATACTTAAATGATCTTAGCGATTTTTTGATAACCCATGTCCCAAATAATCCCACTGAGCCAGTATTGTGTCCTTATTAGGAATGCTGTTTATTTTCATTTAATGTCTTCATAATTATTGCTGGCATATACTGAAGCTTTTGTTTTCTGCTCTTGTTTTCTAAAGTCTGATCACTATATTTTACTCTTCTAAAACAAATTTGGTAGTATTATTTGATTGTTTTAGGTATCCAATCATGTAATCTTATAACCTACAAATAATGACAGTATTATCCATCCATTTTTAAAAATCTCTTTTGATAGATTTACTTTGATGCCTTGTTAAATTCAATTGTTAAGTTAAATAATATTGATAAAAGCCTTTACCCTTATGATGACCTACCTAATGCACTTTAATTTGCATTTTACTCTATTTTGTTTTAAAATTTTTCCAAATTTTTTAAATTTAAAAGTGTGTTAACTGCTTGCATGTGATGTGTGAGAATTTATGTTTATAATTTTCAGGACATTAGAGACTTCCAGCATTTCCATGGCCATACTTTTTTTTTTTAAGACTTGACTTAAAGAAAATCATGCATTTTTATGGTGAGAGTGAAGGAGATATAAGAGGTCAGAGGTTAGTCTCCACTCAAGTGATTAGATCTTGGACTCTAGCCTAAGTGGTATTTTTTACATTTAATTTAATTAATTTATTTCTGTCAGCACTTGGGGCAGCAGATGGTGCTTTTGATTACAGCAAAGTGAAGGTAGGAAGCAGGACTGCAAAGCAGAAGTCTCACAGACGCTCAGAAACTCCGGGAGGGGGACTAGACAAGTGATGCTGAAGTGCCAGGGCTGGCAGGTCTCTGAACACCAGTTGAAGGCAGGTATGTTCCCTCCCAGGAGGCTCACAGGGGCTCAGCATGTCTCTGTTTTCACTGTTTCCAGGGTAGAGGGAAAGGACTGGGGTCAACCCTCATACACCTGGATGGCCAAATGCCAGAGTCTCTGCTTTTAACCTCAGAGCTGCAGATGTATCTCCACTATGCACTTGTGGCTGGATTCCAGCCTCCAAGCACATCTGAGTAACATGAGCCACACACTGAGGCCCTGGCTGGGAAGATGAACAGGAGGCCACGCAGGCCTCCAGGGTCAACCATTTCTACCCCGGAGTGGGAGGATGCACAATTTTCCAAACATGAACAGAGTGTGAACAGTGACCCAAGCTCAAATCCAGATCATCAGATTCCAAAGTGACTGACTGTTCTGTGCTGTGCAGAATGGAAATTATATAGTAATATGCACTCTCTGGAAAATATCAGGAAACGAAGACCACCTGTGTCGTCATGCAAGCCTAAGAGACAGAACCCAAATACAGGCTGGATAAATGGAAAAAGGCTCCCTGAAGGGGAACAAGAGGCTCCGGAGGCCATACTGGGTCAGATGAGCAGCTTTCAGTCATGTCCTCTACCACAGCCCCCAAAGCCTGCCACAGACCTGCTCCCTGAGGGCACAACACCAGAGCTGGGGGCACCAGGACATGGCCACCACGTGGTGTGTTGTCATCAGCACCACCTTCTTTGCTGCTGCTGGTCATGGCACAGGCTGCCCTTTCTGCCACCCAGCCCTAGAATCCCTTCAGAGCCTGAGTTTGATTTTTCTAATTTTTCTAATTTTTCCCAGCCTTTCAGTGGGAACTGAGCTGTGCTCCCTAAGGAGAGGATTCTCAAACAAGCAAGTGGTTAAGATACTGGCATCTGAAAAAGAATGCAAATGTGCATTGCATCATTATTATCTGAAGTTGAGCTTGCTTATCTAACACTTACTTACTGAGGATCTATTCTGTGGCCAGCATGGTGCAGAGGAATATGATCCATGGGGGAGTGTTAATATCATGTCAACTTGGCCAGGCCGTGGTGCCCACTTGTTTGCTAAAACACTAGTCTAGATGTTGCTATGATGACGTTTTGTAGATGTGATTAACATGTACACTCAGTGGACTTTAAGTGAAGGACATTATCCCCAATTTTGGGAGTGGGTCTTACGTAATCAGTTAAAGGCCTTAAAAGCAAAAACTGAAGCCCCCTACCCAAAAAAGTCTCTGTCAAGTCTATAACATAGAAACCCTCCTTGGGTCTGGGTCTCCAGCTTCCTGGCCTGCCCTGGAGATTTCAGATTTGTCAGCCCCCACAGTCATGTGACCCAGTTCCACGAATTAAATCTCTTTCCCTCTCTCTCTTTTTTTTTTTCTTCTTGAGACGGAGTCTTGCTCTGTCGCCAGGCTGGAGTGCAGTGGTGCGATCTCAGCTCACTGCAACCTCCACCTCCCAGGTTCAAGCGATTCTCCTACCTCAGCCTCCTGAGTAGCTGGAACTACAGACGTGCACCACCACGCCCGGCTAATTTTTTTTAGTTTTAGTAGAGATGAGGTTTCACCATGTTAGCCAGGATGGTCTTGATCTCCTGACCTCATGATCTACCTGCCTCGGCCTCCCAAAGTCCTGGGATTACAGACGTGAGCCACCGCACCCAGCTCTCCTTTCTCTTTTGTCATATATGTGTATGCATATGTGTGTGTATATACATGTATGTATCTCCTATTGGTTTTGCTTCTCTGGGGAAACCATGATGACCACTGTCTTCCTGGTAGATGCACACAACTGAGAAAATGAAACAGATCACTGTAAAAGCGTGCATTATCATAAGCGTTATCAAGGGAAGAAAACAAGGTGTTGCCATGGAGAACAACAGGAGAATACCCCACGTTAGATATCGTAGTCTGGGCTGACTTCTCAGAAGAGGTGAGTTAGGATGCAGACTTGGAAATGCAGAGATGGCTCTTAAATTAAGAGGGCTGGTAGGAACACAACCAACGGAATGTACAGAGACACTGAGAGCATCTCAGCTCCCCACAGTCTGGAGGGCATTGAAGAGTGGAAGGGGAAGGACACACATGTTTATGGGAGCCTGCTAAGTACCTCACTCTGGGGTAAGCCCTGTACGTAGAATATGGTTTTTCAAATTTCATCCTTGCCACTTCAGATGGGGATGGTTCTATAATCTCATCTTACGCATAGAGAAATTTGCCCAAAATGTAAAATGTTTTTTTTTTTTTTTTTTTGAGGCGGAGTCTCGCTCTTTCGCCCGGACTGGAGTGCAGTGGCCGGATCTCAGCTCACTGCAAGCTCCGCCTCCCGGGTTTACGCCATTCTCCTGCCTCAGCCTCCCGAGTAGCTGGGACTACAGGTGCCCGCCACCTCGCCCGGCTAGTTTTTTTTGTATTTTTAGTAGAGACGGGGTTTTACCGTGTTAGCCAGGATGGTCTCGATCTCCTGACCTCGTGATCCGCCCGTCTCGGCCTCCCAAAGTGCTGGGATTACAGGCTTGAGCCACCGCGCCTGGCCCCAAAATGTTATAGCCGGTAACTGGCTCAGTTTTGTTTCATTCCAAGACGCAGTTTTGTTTCATTCCAAGACTCTTTTCCCATTGCGTTGTCCAAAGGATGAAGACAATTTAAGATGTTTCTCACGTTTGAAACAGCTGCATGCTTTGCTTACAGTTGATTTGCAACCTATAGATCAGTGATGCTATAAAAGCATATTTTCTCTGCTGCTTCAAAGTTCTTGGATATCTGAATACGGAATCATTTTCTGCACAAGCCAAGCTAACGTTCATTTTTACATTAGCATGAGTCTGCTGCCGAGAGCAGGGAGAGAAGCAAACACAGAGGCTTGAGGCAGCTCCATGCCAGTGAACACGGGCTGCGTATACCAGCCCTGAGGTCACACACTCTCTGCACCTATCTCTATTGTGTGCAGTCTCTGCAGCAACCTCCTAATCTGCCTCCGCACCTCAACCCTTTCCAGCTCCCTTCTCTGCTGTTGTCAGAGAGGATTTTTTCTAAGAGTGCATGCTCTTGCTTAAAACTCTGCCACAAATTCCTGTCATCAATATGAGCAAGTCTAAGCTCCTTTCCTTTCTGCTTAAGGCTGCTCATAACTTTATCTCAGATGGTTTTGCAAACTGATCCATTATGTTCTACACAGTCTACTTTTCAATCTCACTAAACAACCAGCTCTTTCATAAACACACCCTTTCTTGCATGACTCCGTGAGTTTGCAGTTTCCCATTCACTGGGAATAGATCTCCTCTCTTTTCTTATTACTTCTTTTCTCTACTTTCTTCTCATCTCTTCTTTTTTCTTCTCTGCCTAGTAAATCACTTCACTGACTACCATGGACAAAACAGAACCACCACTTTGTCCTTTCTACTCTTTTGGTACAGTACTTTTCATAACGTATTGAAAGTATTACTTTTGTTTGGGGGGGCCTCCAGTTCAGTCCATGGAGCAATGCAGTTCCGTGGACTGAGGAAAGAATATTGTCTTATATTTTTGAGTTTCTGTTTTGTGTTCTACTTTGTGCACCATGAAAGACTCTGGGTTCATCACTTCTCTGGACATTTCATTTTCTTAAGCACAAAGCAATGCCTCCAAAGAAAGATTCCCACGGTCTGTAGCGGTTCTGACATTTTGTGACCAGACTGAGTCACCGTTTCCCTCATCACTCTCTCCCTTTTTCATCCACATTTGGGGAATGTATTGTATATTAAAAACACCTTTAGAATCCCTGAGAAAGATGGTAGTTGTAAACCAGATCTCCCAGAAACAGCAAAACATTGGAGCCATCAACACATCATTAACATTTGTTGCTCATGAAAGAGAAAATGCAAAATCCGGTGCTGGCTGGCTGATGGCAAAGCGCTGGGGGCTATCACTCAGCATAAAAAAAAAAAACCCTGTTTGGATTATGTTGACCCAGCTGCCAAAAGATTTCTCATTATACACCTGTTGGGTATTATGAGTAAATGGTCTTTTGCCAGTATGGGAGGAAATTGTTTTGATTGTCTTGTTACGTGATGCAGTTTGGAGTCCTCTCTGATTTGGGTCTAGGTGTTGCTCTCATGTTCCTCCAAATACGTGAAAGAAGAGAAGGCTTCATCTCTTGTACCCATGTCCATGGGCTCTACATGAATGTTTTTAGTTTAGTTTAGTTTTGTTTTTTAATCTGTTCAGTTTTGCATCATAAGATGATAAAGCCAGAAGGTCCACATTAGTAACATAGTTTAAACCCTTTATTTTACAGAGGAAGAAAACAAACCCCAAGAGAAAATGTGAAACTCTCTGAATCATAAGGTTGCCTGCTGTGATAGCTGCTCTCATTACAAACCCAATCATCTCTTCCCAGGGCCAACGCTTTTTCTACTACCCCATCCTCTCTCTCCTTGGGTTGAAATTCAAGAGTTTTCCATAATATAGTTTCAGGATTATAAACAACTATTATAGCTAGAGTGAATGTGGTTACCTGAATCAGTGGGTTGCTGGGTGAGATGATTTTCTGCTCCCTTGGGGTGGGCCTAGGCATGAGTGGAAAGGGGCTGTCTGCTTGCAGAGCAGATGTTTCAGCTGTGGTGACTTACAGACAGTTTGGTCAATGGGTAGAAGAGTGGTTCTGGCCATCACATTTTAAAGACATTTTTCTAAGTCTCATTAATAAGTATGCTACATTTATAATTCCAAGAAGGTTGGAATCACATTACATTCCAATACAATACATTTATGATTTCAAGAAGGTTGAAAACATAGACTCCCTCAATTTGAGTGCTTCTATTTTCTGTATCTAGCATATGAGCAAACAGTGACTAGGAAAAGTATGATTGCATTTCATTTCTCCCCTGATTTGGCTCGGAACGTGTGTGTGCGTATGTGTGTATGTGTGTGTGTTTTGGGGGGTTCTGTCTCAATTCAAATATCCTAGCTGATTTAGTGACTTTTACCACATTAAAATGGTAATAATAATAAAATATATATCTACAATTGAAAACTACCTTTCAACATGAGCAGTTTTATGTTTTATGACTTTATCCACTCTAAAATACAATCTTTGCAGTCAACTTTTGCAGACTTAGAGAAAACACAATGACATTACAGGATCTCAGGCAACAGCATAAATTATTTAAATACATATCAACAATCAAGCAAAATAGCTAGAACAATAGGAAGCACTTCACTAATGTCAACAATTCTTTTGGTTTGTTTTGAGAAGGATTTCTCTTCTTGTCTATTTTCCTATGGAAGTTTCAAAGAAAATATAATGGAACTTTTTAAAAAAAAACTGTAAGATTTAAGAGATGTGGGATAATTTAAAATTCATGTTTAAATTAAATATAATTAAAAATTATGCACTGAAAATCTTAGCAATTACAACTGAGAGTTTATGTGTTTGAGACAAAGAAGGCACATAATACACATGAGTTTGAGAAAATGCTTTCTAGAGCACCTTGTGATGTGAGTACTAGGTACGAAGAGAGTCCATTGTGAATTTTCTCTAGTAGTCAAGCAGGGCTTCCCAAACTTTGGTTGTGCCTGCATTGTTCTCGTGGTGTGAGAAAGCACAGACCTGGGCTTTACCCCTGGATCTCTGACTCAACAGAACTTGCGTTTCTAGCAAACTCCCCTGTGGTGTCCATTCTATTAATCTGTGGGCCTGTGGGGTGTGTGTGTGTGTGTGTGTGTGTGTGTGTGTGTGTGTGTATGTGTTTAATTTCAGGTTGAAAATAGACTGAAAAGAAAGACTATAATCATGTAATTTAAAAATGCTTTAAATCTCAATAGATGTGATGATTGTTATGTTGGATATCAGAAGAAGGAATTAAAATTTCTCTCTTTGACAATGTTGCAAACTCCGTATTGCCCCTAAAACTTCACAGAATGAAAAATCTAAAATCAGAAGGTAAAATGCAAAAACAAATGCACAGATGAGCCTTCAGGGCAAGGGAAATTCTCAGATACCCAAAATGACGAGAAAATTGAATGCAACGGAGAATCAAGTGTATGGATGCTGACTGTTGCCACAGAAGTGTTTTTGATCGCTGGTGACCCTGAGTTTTGGTCCTGGTGATCCCTGGCAATAGACAGTAATGACTGAACCCTGTGCAGGGAGGGAAGTGAAGGCAGACACTCCGGCTCCGGCATGAAACCCGTACATGTGCCCAGTGGACCGGTGAGACAAAAAGGACACTCCTGAGGGAAAGGAAAAAAAAAGCAAATGTTCACTGAGCATTTGTATGGCAAATCCTACCCTCACATGTTTGGGGCATGACGTCACACTATCTGTTATCCTCAAAAAAACATACAAACAAGCCAATTTGATAATTTATTCAAATACTTTCCAAGCTGGGTGTGGTGGCTCATGCCTGTAATTCCAGCACTTTGGGAGGCCGAGGCACGTGGATCACCTAAGGTTAGGAGTTTGAGACCAGCCTGACCAACACAGGGAAACCCCGTTTCTATAAAAATATGAAAAAAATAATTAGCTGGGCGTGGTGGTGCACTCCTGTAATATTAGCTACTTGGGAGATTGAGGCAGGAGAATTGCTTGAACCCCAGAGGCGGAGGTTGCAGTGAGCAGAAATGGCGCCATTGCACTCCAGCCTGAGCAAAAGAGCAAAAACTCTGCCTCAAAAAGAAGAAAAAAAAAAGGAAAAAATGAATACTTTCTATAGAAATTCAAGTACGAGTACCCTGAAGCAACTATAATCAATAAAGTTTCAATGAAAATGAGTTCACAAATTTAGAACAGTGTTTTGAAGCCAATGAGGTAACAAATAACCATGAATTAGATTGAGCAAAAAGAAAAAAATAGAATCAGATGTTTAAAAACTTCAGCTATTGGAATATCACATGCAGAAGTTTTTAAGAAGTGCATCTAATAATTTAAAAGAAATAACAGTGAATTTCAAAGACCTAAATTACTAGAATAAATAACATGCAAAATTAATCAGAATGCAGCAAGAAAGACAGAAATAAAATTTGAAGACACATGGAAAGACCACTAGACTAATAAGGTGTGTGTGTGACAGAGAGAGAACAGAGTTTAGGGAGGAAATAATAGAATACTTGGAAGAAATAACATTTGAAGAGGCAGGATAAAACTTTATTTTCTCAAAATTGATGGAGGATATTAATTCTTACATGAGAAAAACTTGAGACACTAGACACATTTAAGTAGGAAAACAAAAACAAAAACAAAGATGAACTTCCAGAAAAGAGGAAAGATAGGTTATATATAAACAAAATATAGGCCAACAGCTGACTTTTCCTCAACCACAATAGAGATTAGAAGACTGGGAAATTATCGTCAAAGTGCTGAGAATAAATAATTAACAAACTAAAAGTTTAGAGTGAATGGAACTGTTTTTAAAATATTAGAAAAAATAAATGTATTTTTAGACAAATAGCCTTGAGAAATTTATTACTAAGTCACCTCAAGGAGAACTTTTAAAGAATATACTTTTCAGAGGAAAATAATCTCCAAAGAAATATCTGAGATAAAAGAAGGGATGGGTAAAGAAAACTGGGAGCTTACAGGTAAGCCTAAATAAGTATTGACAACATAAAATAGTGATTATCATAATGTCTAATTTGTAGAATTATAAAATGACATGAAACTAAAATAGTAAGCAAGTATAAGCTATAAATCCAGAAAGGAATAGTTGCATTAAATGTCTAGACCCTTGTGTTGTTTTGGAAAGATAATTAAAGTTCTCTAATCAGACTTTGTGGGGTTAAATATGCTTGTTAAAATTTCTAGTATATGCAAACAGAAAAAAAAGCAGATAACTTTCAAAGGTATTATATAGAAATAGAAGAAAGTAGAAAAATTCTAAATAATGTATAAAAGTAATAAAACCAAAAGAATTGTTGACAACCACAGGCCAGAAAATTATAACCTAGCAAGGTAAACATAAATTTAAATTTAAATATAACTGTATTCTCAATAAATGTAAATGACTCAGACTTTCTAGTTGCCGACAAAGATTGTCAGACTGGATTTTAAAAGATGGGAGAGGAGGGAAATGTCATTCAAAAGAGACAATTAGCATAAGAACCAAGTTTGAAAGCAAAGTAATGAAGATAGTATCATGAATAAGCACTTAGTAGTCCATAGAAACAGAGCTATCCTGAAACAAATAAAGCCCTAAAATGGTTTGGAGTTTTGTTTACATTACTGAGAAAGGACTGTTGCGTTTACTGTCGAATCCATACATTTCAAATTCAAATAAAATCAAGCTATCAGGCAGTGAAATCTATCTCATTTGAAACTGTGGAAGCAAAACATATCATCTAGAAGTTTGGTAATCTTTTTACTTATGTCACAAGCCTCATTGTTACAGAACCATTGGTGTAAGTTTTGAAATTTTAAAGATTAGTAATGCACAATAATAGTTTAGATAGATATAAAACATATGCAAAAACTCTAAGAAGATATTAATACACCCAACTTAGCAATGTATAAAAAGACATTCTGTCTTGACCAAGTTGTAGTTATTCTGGAGTTGCAAAGTTGCTTATCTTAGAAAATTCCTTTAGTAGAATTTCTTTTTTTGAAAAGAATAAAGAAGAAAATCTATGGGCTTATCTCAAAAGATTAAACGAAAGTACTGAAAAATATAATTTTAAGAATTTTTACAAGTCTTATTAATAACAACAAAACTATAAAATAGTTAAGAGGATAGTTTATAAATATTAGCAAGCCCTGTAGGTATAAAATTATAATTGTATTGAAAGGAATAAAGGAGACCTAATAACTGGAGGGACATGCTTTCTTATGAAGACTCAGTGTTGGAAGGAAGTCAAGTTTTCACAAGTGATTCGTGTGGATTCAATAAAATTTCTAAGACATTTTATAAAACTAGATGAAGTGGTTCTGATTTCTAAATAGTAATAAGAGGCAAGAAGTTGTTTTCTCTAATATAAAACCTTATATTAAAAAAATAAGGCTAGAAAAAGTGACCCATAAAACAGAATAAAGTCTGCAAAGAGAGCCATGGGTATTTTGAAAATAAAGAGATGATAAAAGTGACATTCTGACTGGGGAAAAATTAGTGTTAGAGATTGGAACAAGGAGCAACATGATACAAAATTTTTTTTCTACTGCTTCAGAAAAAGTATTTCTTCAGGGGTTAAATTTTTAAATGTGGAAGGTAAAGTTTTAAAACGTTTAGAGGAAACATAGGGAAATTTCTTTCTGACCTCAAGGTAAGGAAAGATTTCTAACCTAAGATACAAAAAATAAAGAATAAGGCTGATCGGCTTAATTATATTGAATTTAAGAACATAAATGCATTAAAATAAACTATAGAAAATTAAATAAGCTACACACTGGGAGGATATTTTTTAAAAATAAGGATAAGCATGCTGAATATATAAATAGCTATTTAAAAATCAATATTAAAGTAATAAACCCTCAATAGAATAGTCAGAAGCAAAATCTCACTAGGAAGGAGGGGACTACAATACAATCCCACTTAAGATCTTAAAGTCTGATATTATCATACATTTGTGAAGACGTGAAGCAATCCTCAAGCCCCATTGGAGGGGATATGAGTTGTTCTAATCACGTTGGGCCAGCATATTATAGTACCTGGTCAAGTACCATATCACCTAAACTCCAGCAATGGCAGTCATGGGAGTATCCCATAAAGAGTGTCTCTTGCACATTTTTCCCAGGAGATGGCTTCAAAACTGTTCATAGCAGTGAAATACTGGTAACAACTGAAATGTCCATGATTTGCCCACTGAATACATTAATTATAGTATTCTCACATTATAGAACTCTCTACAGCAATGAAAATTACTGAAATACAGCTCAAACATAAAATTAAAAGCAAAATGTTGTGTGAAAAAGCACATCACAAAAATGTATAATCACAGAAGAATGATGAAATTTATGAAGAGGCTAAAATAAGGCCAAACTAAAAACTAATTATTTAGAAATGCATTTTTACGTAGAGGAGAGGCAGTAGATTGATAGAGGCTATTTCTTATGAGGGAGAAGGAAAGAAGGTATAGGATTGTGATGGGCACACAGGAGCATAACCAATGATGAAGACACTGGTTTTATTGCTCAGCTCAGCAGAGGGTGGTACATTGATGACTGTTTTATTGCAATTTAAACTGTGATATGCAGTTATACATTATATATACTTATGTATTTTTATATGAACAATATATATTCTGATATATAATATGCCAATATATTATTGTATATGTATATATTGATATATCTAATGTATTATATTCTAACTATATATTATATATCCTTTTGTATGTGTATTTTATAATATGATAGAATAAAATAAAATTTTAGGAAATAAATTTGAAGTTAATTGTAGAATGAATAAATAGGAGAAAGGAAGCTAACCCCCGAGCTATGCCCCAGTCCAATCGGCACATTCATTCAAGGGCAAACTTCTAGTCCAACAAAATTGGATTTATTTGTTGCCCCATACATGGTATATATGGTATTATTATTACCACACAGCAAGGAAGGCTGCATATCTGATGAAACATGGGGTTTCTTACCAAGCCAAGAAACGAAAAAATAAAGATGAGTTGTTCTAGGATTTGTGGGCAGGATGGGATTTAGGTGGAATTTGAAAGATGCAGTGTTTTTGAAGACTCAAAGCAAATTAGGGCTGCATGCGAAGTGGTAAACATCAGGTCCAACTGCAGCTTGGACCTAGGACTCTGTTTCTTTGAAAATTGCAAAGCAGAGATACATGCGGAATGTTATGTTCAGAACCCTTATCTGAAGCTCTGGGTCTGAGCTGGAGGTTGAGGCTGCTTCTCTGTGTCAACGTGACTTAGATCATTCAAGCTGGAGGCAAATGTTTCATTCTTACTGATAAGGTTTCAAACAGACAGACTTTCATGATTTAATGAAAGCTCTCTAAGAAAGCAGCAGTCACTTGAAAAATGTGGCTGCTGCTTAGACACTACAGCAGCAATGTGTGCTTAGGAGAAATGTTGCTTCCTGTTAACTTGGAAGCTGAGATTTTCTGTGTGTTTTATTCCAGCCTGATGAATGGGTGGACAAATTCTTACAAATATATAGTGAATGCTTACTTTCACAGTAGAAGAATGAGAAAATGTATTAAGAAGAGATGCAGATGGAGAACCTGAAGAGAACCAGAGGTGCACATAGTCAATGAGGATTTTCTGTAAGTAAAGGCAAGATTCCCCAAATCCTACACTGAATCCTAGATTAAACAAAACTATAGCTACAGCTAGACACACTAGAGTGGAACTTTGCACCTCAAAAAAAAAAAAAAAAGAGAAAAACTCCAAAATTCTCTAGAAGAAAAGATGGGTTGCTGACAATAATAATGGCATCAGATTTCTCATCAGCAAAAGCAAATGCCACATAGTAGCCAGTAATATCCAAGGGCTTTTCTGCAGAAGTTCCATGAACCCTCAACAGTGCCAGTGACCTAAGAAGAGAATTCTAGAAAGGCAGAAACAAAAAATAATAATTTTATGTTTATGATGACAGAAAACCTTAATAACCTGTTTCGTTTTGAGCCATTTGTATGTCACGTGAGATATGCATTAATGAAAGCAGGTTATTGTATAAATTTAAAGTAAAACAGCACAAACAACAACTTAACCAGAAATAAAAACTTCTTCCTTTCTTCTGATTTCTATTGAGAACGATTCCATGATGATGCCTACCATCTAAATCTTCTATATCATATTTGCCTGTCCTGTAGCTTTGTGTTTCTTCATTTTTAGACCAGAGATGAGGAAAATCCATTTAGACTTTGCGCTTTCCATGAGCTCTACCGTATGCTTATCCAAGCAAATAACATTTCTGTGTGAATTTTAAAGAGGCAATTAACCTCACGTTTTAAAATCCCAAAGGCCAAATTTTTATAATGGAATATATCATAGGCCTAGATATATGATATTTACTGAACAATTGTGTGTACTCAGTATTGGGATTAACATTTAATGTACACTATTTCATTTAATCTCTACAACGATGATGTGGGAACTACTTTGTTTCTCATTTTAAAAATGAGAAAAAAGATTTCAATAGTTATTTTTCAAATGATTGTAGAACCAGGGACAGGGTTTGGAATTTTAACCCAGGGCCATGTCACTTGAAAGCTTATGCCTATCACCATTGTGTTATATTAAGACCTGGATTTTCCATGCAATTTCCTAGCAAGTTCTCAGAGGGAAAGTGCAATTACAAGACAAATAGATTGAAAAAGAGACAAATATATTGTTATCTAGGCTGCCTGGATAGCATAGCGCTGCCCCAAATCCTGTGTGACACACGTTTCTCTATCTCCCAATGACCTCCCTCTCCAGTTTGCATCTGTAAAATCTGCCTCCACTATTTTTGCTCCCTCTTAGCTTTTGAGAATAGATTCCTCACCAATGGAGAGAAGGGTAGAATGAAATCTCAGGATATCAAATAAACTAAAGAACACCTTAGAGAACACCTCAGTGCATCTAAAAAAGTCAATGAAAACCATCATTCCCATGTGAACTCTGACTGATAATCACCACAAATAGACACTGACATCTGAGATCACTTTGAGAAATGCCAGCAGGCAACAGAGAATGCTGCTTAGATTTTTAACATTGTATTGCCCTGAGAATATCCACAGAAGTGATATATAAAACTGCAGATCCAGATTATAGCAAATCCACATAATGCAGACAAGAAGAGAAAATTTTTTTCTGTCAAACAGTAAAAAAGAGAAAATTGAATCTTTTATAAGTTGTAGTTAACATGTATACATAGTCCATTCATTTTTTATTTTTTAAATTTCTTTTTATTATCTTTTTTGTTTGTTCTAACCCACTGGACAAAACATGGATTGTTCTAAGCAGTGTTTAATAGTGATAAAAATAATAAATAGTGTTTAATCTCATTCTCATCAGTGTTTTCTATTTTATAAAGCATGAATCATCAGTGTCATGCGCATTGCTCTCCATTGATCCATATAGGTGCATGGCCAGAGCTCAGTGCATTAGCACCAGCAGCCTTTTTGAGCTGTCTTTGTAGAATCAAACATGAAAGGTGCATGGAAATGCCACTGTAGGTAGGCTGGAAGGTCTATACAGAGCCATGGGTTGGAAGACATGTGCTAGACTTGAAGGGCTCCAGAACATCTGAGAGATAAAGTATCACAGTCTTGCTTTTTGTTTTGTTCTTAACAGGTGAAAAAGTTGAAGCTTTGTGTTATTACAGAGATTTGCTGAAGCCATCTGCCTGGCATAGCCCCAATGTACACGGAGCACGGCTCCCTCCAGGGCCCGTTGCAGTCACCCAGCTCTGGCTCCAGCCAAGCCTCAGCCTTCTCTCTGATGGAGATTTGAAGATAATGTGAGTTGCTTGTGATGTTAAAATGAACTATGTAGAAAAAAAATTATTGACCTGTATATCAATAATTAGATAACAAGTTATAGCATCCTCCAAATGTTATAATACCATGAATTTTTCTCTTTACTTTTAAAAGTGCTTATACATTTAAAAAAGATGAATGATGTTGACATTATGGTGTTCCTTTTACTTCTGTTGCGCTGGAAATAGTTTGGTGGTTCTTTAGATTGGGGAGTGGAGTAGGGAAATACCTTCCAGATGTCCTTAAAAATAAAGTGAAAAGATCTTTATGCTAGATGGATCTTGGCTGTAGAATCATAGCACAAAAAGTGCCTCAAATATAAATCATCTTGTGATTAGATCTTTAACAAGCCTTCCAAGTAAACCAAATGACAGCACTCAGTGTCTTAGTAAATGGTTTCAAAGGATTAGTTTCCCTATCAGTGTGCTTCCTCTGAACTGGCACAGAGTTCTCTTTGTGCCCTAGAGATGATGTACATTTTCTCATGCTCACAGAGAACAGGATGAGTCAACAAACTTTAGCTAGAAACTCAGCCAGTGAGGTTGCTGCCCTCTCGAGTAAGACCTTCACTGGATGTGACCTGGAACTTCTAATTGAAGCCCGTCTCTGACTCTGAACAATGTCACCAGTGGTCCAAGATTCAGAAAAATTGCCCTATGTGTGATGTGTGCAAAAATGAGGCTTGGAAATTGTTCCTAAAGTTTACTATTACCAACAATGAAATTTTTTAAATTTCAAAGATTCTTTCTTTTGTTTTTTTGAAGTATGTGCTTATATTGAAAGTGATTAAATATAAGTATAAACACAGATAAATTAATATTAATTTTTGTTTTAAAGGAAATCATCTTTTTCTCATTATCTTAGTGCTAGTTAGGTATCCCTAATCCCATGACAGCCAGAATGAAAAGACCATCTTCAGAAAAAAATGATATTTACTATTTCAAGTATAACTTTACTCAGACTGTAGCATTGCTTTAAAAAAAACTTAACACTTCAAGAGAAAACAACATGTTTTGCTAAGTCAGGAAATTTACTATAATATATAATTTATTTTCAATTAAGTTTTTACTAAATAAAGCATTAATTGATTTTTTCTGTTTTATTAAAGTAATTAAACTTTTAACTTTAAATAAAATTACACCATTATTTTAACATAAAAATATTATTTGCATGTTACTTTGTTACAAATGTGTATCCATTTATAATTATATACATATATAATGCAATATATTTCTATTTTATTTTAGGTCTTAAAATATTTATATAATTTCACATTTTCAACTACATATAGGTGTGTGTGTTCAGTTTATGGCTATGCATATCACACATCTCTCATTATACTTCTTATTTTATGACCTTGAGAAGTTGAAAGCCTGAACATTTGGTGGGAATACAAATTGGTACAGCCATTGTGGAAAAAAGTATGGAGGTCCCTAAAGAATGAAAAACAGAACTACCATATGAGCTGGCAATCATGCTTCTGGGTATACATCCAAAAGAATTGAAATCTGGATCAGAAAGAAACACCTGCACTCCTATGTCCACTGCAGCATTAGTCACAATAGCCAAGACACAGAAATAAACCAAATATTCATCGATGGATGAATGAATAAAGAATATGTGGTATATATACATAATGCAATACTATTCAGCCATAAAAAGAAGGAAATCCTGTCATTTGTAACAACAGAGATGAATCTGGAGGACATTTTGCTAGTGAAATAGGCCAAACAAAGAAAAACAAACACTACATGAGTCCACTTTCACCAGGAATCTAAAATAGTCAAACTCATAGAAGCAGAAAGTTGAATAGGGATTGTCAAGAGCTGGGGGGAGTGGGAAATGAAGAGTTGTTCAACAGGTATGAGGTTTCAGTTATACAGATGAATAAGTCCTAGAGTTCTGCTGTACAGTACTGTGTCTATAGCTAACAATACTGTATTGTGCACTTATAAATGTGATAAGTGGCTAAGTCTCATGTTAACTGTTCTTACCACAATTTTTAAAAAGAAACATTTAAAAATAATAAATCAATAATTTTACAATAAAAATTATCATAATGTGTACCTTCCAGCTTCTGCTGAATTATTTCTCTTGCTAGCTTCCCAGGACATATCTACCAGGTGACATGATTTAAATATTTCAGTGGCTATTACCCTGTATTTCTATTCTCTGATCCAGAAAGATGAGTCACTTAAAAATGTCGCCAGAAAATTATATGCACTTCTGTTTTCACCTCCCTATCCTCTCTTTCCATTACAAGAAGCTAAAGGCTGAGGCCTTGATGAGAGTTGATCCGTGGAGTCATGGTGGGTGAAGGCTGGATGATGGAGCCCAGAGTGACTGAGAACCAAAAAGGGAGTTCCTCACGGCCCTCAGGAGGCAAGGGGGTTCCCAGAAGACAGCTTCAAAAAGGGAACCCATGTTTTGGGATGACAGTTTTTTTTGAAAAGTAACTGACAGTGCTTCACTCACAGCCATTTCCATAGCTGCTCAATTACCTCGAGCCACATATTTCAATGGAAATGACATGGGGCCCAAGCTGTGTGCATGAGACTTCACATCTCAGTCCTTCCTTGGCCACATGGCTCTGAGCAAACCACCTGTCCAAGTCTCAGCTCCTCCCTCAACTTGTTCCTGTGCAGGTCTGTGATAGTCTGCAGATACACCTAACATGATGCCTAGAGTATGGCAGAACCACCAGAGTGGTCATAGCAATGACATAAAACGATGTTTCGAACGCTATCCCAAACCATGACCCCAACTCCCAGACCCGTATCCCGTGTTCCATAAATAAACCTATTATTTCGCTTTTATAATCTAACCCTGCCTTTGGCAACTTTAGTATTCTTCTTTCCCTTAAGGCCCAAGTTTTTCTTAATTCTTGTCTGCCATATATGCTCAATTGGTTTGCAAACCCATATCCTTTCCGGGCTGGTCATCCTCAAGTCTCCCTGTCAAAGACTCTCGTCTCAGGTACAATACTCTGATAAGGAAGCCATTATTCTCAGTCCTGGTTAGGTCAGAGCTCAGAGGGACTGGCATTCAGGGGATAAAAGTTAGAGTTTAGTGGCTCTGGACTCAGGACTTGGTCAGAGAAAGGAAAGATGGCCAGTGAGGATAGGTGTTGATAATGGTCAGCAGGTTCCATGCACTCAATTCACGCAATGGCCCTGTGAGGTGGAGTACTATTTATTCTCTGTTTTATAGATGAGGACTTTGAGGTTCAGCAAGTTTATGTAGTACTGCAAGTCATATAGTAGCCAATTGTGAAGCCATCACAGTTGGCCAAGCATTAGTTCCATTTCACTGTATTTCATTTATTCTTGTTTCCAATTAATCAGGCTTCACTGGTTCAGGTGAGTACCTACCTACTAATAGCCAGGCACAGCTGCAAACCCGTGATCCCACCCCAAATCACCATAATTGTCACCAGGATGAAAGGTAAGCAGGATCAAGAGGCCCCAGTGCCCTTGGCTCAAGGGAGATCTTTAATGTGCTGCAGTAACACTTTTATTGACTACATGGGTTTTGGAGCTGAGAGCTCAAATTTATGACATTCTAAATCCCAAGCAATCTCTTCCTGCTCTGAAATCTCATGGAATTTGCAATAGTGAGATAACACAGAGTGAATTGTGTCATCATAAAGATCTGGGTTTTATTTCCAGCTTTTCTTAGAAATATCTCTATGATTTGGGGAAAGTTATTTAATCTGGCTGAACCTCAGGTTCCAGCCCTGCTTCAAAGGGTCGTTATCAAAACAAAACAAGATAACAAACCTGAAATCACCCAGTACTTTCTGCATTGATAGATATGACAATTTCCTGTTCAGAAAAGTACCTGTTATATACATAAACACGTCTTTAACAACAGAAAACAAATGAGGTCATTTTCTTTTTATATATATAGCTACCTGGTTAACTAACTAGACTCTAGATGAATGTTTATTGAATTAATAAAAGAAGAAAATAAATGCGTAAAAGCAAGAGCATGTACTGCATGTAAGCCCCACTTGGCAGATGTCCCAGGACCTTCCGGATCATCTCATGTTGTACTTAGAGAAATTCCCAATGGAGCTTTATATGGTGCCTTTGAAAAATGTCTCTTCCCTAAAACACAGGCAGTGCAATACAACAAACACTTTATCTCAATGGTAATATTTGGAATTGTTACTTCGAGGATTTGTCTAGGGTTGGTCAGAAGATTTCTCCTCCATGGCAGGTTTCCATGTTCACCAGAAGAAATAAGTCCTGGCCAGAGGAGGCCATGAACCTAAAGACTTGGAACACAAGGCTTCAGCTAAGCTCCTACTGGAGCTATTGACAAGAGCTTACAAAAACATTGAGTTTGGGGTTTGTTTTCAGGAAATTCTTTCCTGTATCTTATCTGAAGCTAGTATATTATAAAAAATAACACTGCAATGCACAAACATGCAGATATTCACACAATATACACAAATGCAGATACACATCACACAGATACACACACATTCACAGATGCAGGCAAAGACACACACACACACACACACACACACAGAGAACAATTTTTCCAGCAATTGGAGATGATGAATTTCGATAATATTGTGTGGTGAAAATAAATCAAAGTAATTTTTTGCCCATATTGGATAATGTCTAACACACAGCGTTTTCTTGACATTTTTGAGAGATTGTAGAGTAAAAGCAGAGGGCCTTAACCTTTTTGATCCCCTCCGAAATGCCACTATCCAACTATTAATTATAGATTTGGGGGGACTGAATTGACCCTTGTTTTAGAACTTGTTAAATTCACTAAAGCATTGCTCAAGTCTACCCTTCTGTTAGCCTAATTTGCAGGCCTAGTAACATTTTAGAATATGAGTGGAAGGTCATATTTTTCCAGAAGGTTTTTCTTAGAACCTTGTTTCAAAGAAAAGCAAAGCTTCCTGGTACAAAAGATGAAAGACTTAAAAAAAACTTGTGACGAAGACTCTTTGGACATTAAATAGCTTATTAAATAGCTCTTTGATGAATTACACTAAGTGTAAATAAATAAAAAACATATGGATTGGATTTCTTTTGAAACATAAATGGATTTGAATTACAAAAAAAATTCTTTTAAAACAACAAACAAACAAACAAAACTCTAGAAATACAGAATATGGTATCTCTGCTCCGAAAATGTCCCATGTTGATTTTCAACTTATATAAAATCTAATTATGAGGACATAGGAAAAAAGCCAGTGATTCTGGATATTTCTTGGTTATGATTCAAAATAGATGTTGATGAATGTAGATTGCACTAAGAACATTGGTATATTTTTAAGGTATCATATGATTGTTGTTCACTGTCCGATTCAAGTATGTTCTCAGGTTGAAAAAAGGTACACCATTTTCTTTAGATCATTAAAACCAGAGAGATTTTTATCATTTCATGCATATGAGTTTCATATAGTAGATACACTTCATTTGCACTGATTTTCTAAAGGATTTTATTAATTTTCTTTTTAGTCGTTTTTTAGTTTTTTGAATGTTTTTTATTTTCTCACAAAAAAAAGTATTGTAAGTTGTTTAGAATCAAGGTATTTTCCTGTGGAATTAAGAATCCTCCAGCAGCTCTGTTTCCAAATGAGAAATCTCTGGAGTTTGTGGGAGAAGTAAGAATGTGGCTTATAAATAACCAGAAAATTGGCATGAGGCCCACTTGCCTGGTTTGTAGGAACTTTTCCTAAAGATTACATTGTGGTTCTATCTAGTTTCCATTTCTTTTTTTTTTTCATGCAGAGATCCATTTCACGTATAATGCTTGGTATAGTTGAAATTAGATAAAGGGGAAAACCAAAATTTGGGCTTCCCAGAAGATAATAATTATAATCATGAATGGCAATAACACACAACAATCTCTATTACTCACATAGTGCCTACTCTGTGCCAGTCACTGTGCTGATTTCTATATATGCTTTGCCTTTATAAACTATATTTCTTAATGTTCACAAAAAACTCATAAAGTAAATAGCATTGTCTTCATTTTGTAGTTGAAGAAGCGGGCTCCTTCTGAGATCCCGGCGGCCTGAAGAAGCCACTTGCTAAGTTCACTCTGACTTGGGACCATCACAATATATCAGCAGCTTAGAAAACCTTCACACCTGGGTGGGTGGCCAACCTTCTGTTTTTCTTATTTTCCTCAGCATGAATGATCTGGCAGGCATTGTGACTAACACGTATGTGCCAGGGATTACAAAATTAAAAGGGAGCCCAGGGAGACAACATGGGTAGGAGAAGCATTTTCTAATGACTTCAAGTTCTAAGCATACAGCAAAGCAGAACACCTAGTTATCATTACATTTGCCACTTGTGCAAGTGACCCACTGGCTGGGATGCGGTCTAAGAGAAGAAACATGTGCCTTCTGCTGGATCTTTTGGAACTCCTCCGAGATAAAAGGATTCTGATACCACATTCAGCAGTATCAACTTAAGGGAGGTACTACAGAAACACTCACGATCTCAAGTGAGTCCTGGTAGGATTCCAGTTAGCTGAGAGCATTTGTTCTTGGAAAGAGCTTTATTGAAAGGACATGGATTCCCAAGGGGACTTTTTGGTGACTTCCTAAGAATTCTCTGAACTTTCAGAAACTTATGTAGGGTGGCCTGGCATGGGTGTGTAGTTTATCATAAGTCTTCCTCTGGCATCAGCTCACAGCATCAGCAGAGAGTGTGACCAAATCTTTCCTGTGCACAATTCATGATTGTACAACCGAAATGCTTCAGAGTTGTTTTGTAAAGGTCATGTACTTATCCCACGAAAAAAAGAAAATAAAATCTTTTCCATTTGAATGGAAAGATCATGTTGACAGTGTGAGAATATTAAGTTTCTTCTCAAAGAATATTTCTATCCCTTGTTGGAAACCTGGAATAATCATCCCCTTTATATTTTTATGGCACTTTATAGTTTATAAACATTTATTTCCATTATCTGATCATATTACCACCTAGGTCAGAATTCCCCAGAATTGTTTTGTAATTAACTCCACGTTCCCTGACTTGTGAGTCCATGTAGTCCAAAGAGATACATCTGAGTGGCCAAGCCCAAAGACTCAGGATGGTGAAAGATGCCCTGACCACATGGCAAGTTGTTGCATGAATTACTCTTGGAGAGGCACAGGCAATGAAGTTTGTACTTAGTTTTAATACGTACTTACTAATGCTGGGTGCGGTGGCTCACACCTGTATTCCCAGCACTTTGGGAGGCCGAAGTCGGTGGATCACTTGAAACCTGCCTGGGCAACATGGTGAGACTCTGTCCCTACTAAAAGTACAATATGTATTTACTGATTACATAAAAGTCAGCAACCAAACTCTTGAGGCTTCGTTTTCTCAACTAGAAAGTGTAGATACTACTGCCTACCTCCCAGGACAGCCAAGAGGAAGACATGGGATGAATATTTGTGAATTCACTTGGAAAACTGCCCTGGGCTTTACCCAGCACTCTGATGCTTCCTCTTTGGTCCCAGCAGTGGGTTGAGAGCAGTAAATACTGACTGAACACATGAAAAACAAAATGTAGTACCAATGATGGACTTCATTACCACGATTAGGAAGATTATGTAAATGATCTATGGCTTTCAAACTATTATCATTTACGTATCTATCTTTAAATTATTAAATGGTCAGTCTAAGTGCCCACAATGAACCTCTTGTTATTACTCCTTCTTAAATAAATTCCTACTTTTTGGAAAATATCACCACTATTCTTCAAGCTGGAAACAGAAAGACATCTTTGACTATTTTTTCTTTAACTCCTGGATCTAAGCCATCTATAATCCTGTCAAGTCTGTCTTCAAAGTCTATGCAAGTTAAAATGTAAAATACTTTTATTTCTGGACTTATTACCTTTTATCTACTGCCTTGACCATAGAAGGGCAGAATTCAAGAAGCCCAGGCCCTGCTTTTGTGGTTCATTGCTGTAGTCCCAGAAATGAACAGTACCTTAGACTGACACTTAAAGACATTCTATTATTATTTGCTTAAAGAAGGAATGAATTAATCACATTCTACCTATTACTTATCAACAAACACAGGCATATTTATCTAACTTATCAAGCATTTAAACCTCATTAGACTGAGCAACATTGACAAATGAATGTCATATTTTCATTTTATTGTTGAGTACAAAATTCTAAGTCACTATAGAGAGAGCAAGATTAGTCTTCTCACCTCCAGGAGACTAAGACCTATTTGAAGAGCTGCCAAATTAGAATGTAACTGTTACACGAAACTTCTGTGTGGTGTGTGTGTGTCTGTGTGTGTGCGTGGTTCTATGCAATTTTAAAACATTGGTAATTTTGTGTAACTACCACCAAAATCAAGATGCGCACCTTCTACAACACTGCAAGACTTTCTCCGATTACCCTTATGGAGACTCCCAAACCTTAATGTCTGGCAACCGCTAGCCAGGGGTTCCCACTATTTGGAGACAGTTATGTAAATTGAATGATACAATATGTATTCTTTTGAGAATGCCTTTTCATAAAACTCAAAGTGATATCTAGAGATCTGTCCAAATTGATGCATGTTTCAGTGGCCCATCCTTTAACTACTATTCCACCGCGAGTACCTGGAGATAGTTCTGTCCATTTACCTTTTAACAAGGGTGAAACACAGGCTTGCAGAAACCTCACTGAATGATCAAAATATGGTTGGGATGTGGTTCAGGAATGCCCACTGGAGAGGTTAGGTCAATGTAGATGAAAAGGCAGTTTCAGCAGGGTAGCCAATTTTGTGTGAAGACACCTCTAGTGCTACATAAAACTGACCAAAACTTAGTGAATAAAAAATTAAAAGGCAAAGGTTAAGAACAAAGAAATAAACATACTGTGATTCAATTTATACAAACAACATTTTATTGAAAATAGGTAGACTTAAAAAGAAACAGACACATATGTTTTAATTTGAGGATGATGAACATTGTTCTTAATTTAAAAAATCAATTTTCCAGAAGTAATGTCAATTTCACTGAGTTACTAATATATACATGTCTTCATACAGAGGAGAAAGATGCAAATTGTGCAAATTCAGGAACAGAAATATTTTGCTATGAGTTTGATTATCAAATGAAATATTGCTGAAATGATGTCATTCTGTGGTACCTACAAAGATTTTAACCAACTTGAAAACTTTTTGAAATCCTTTTTCTTCCAATTTTTCAAGATAAACTCTCTTCTTCAAATTTAAAGAACATGATATATAGTCATTTGTTACTTAAAAATGGAGATGCCTTCCGAGAAATGTGTTGGTGATTTCATCATCATGCCAACATCATAGAGTGTGCTTCCTCAAACCCAGATGTATAGCCTACTACACACCTAGGATATTGCTCTTGGGCTACAAACCTGCACAGCATGTTACTCTACTGAATACTGTCAACAACTGTAACAGAATGGTAAGTGTTTGCATATCTAAGTATAGTGCAGGTACAGTAAGAATGTGATAGTATAAGCCTATGAGACCACCAAAACATGTCAGTGGTGCATGACTGTATATAACATATGTAAATGTCTATATATTACACATATATTCCTTATTTATTATATATAATATATATGTATATATAAACTATTTGTATGTATAATTATGTACCTATTTAATTCTAGTAGATAAAAGTATATATTCAATGTGTTATAAAACATATACATATATAACTATATATGTTTACATTACATGTTTATAAGTAGTTATATATATTATATTATAAAAACATATACATTATGAAAATATATATAAATATACATGCCATTTATAATTAATGAAAAATGAATTTTTATGTATTTACTCCCTGGGCAGCAGAAGGGCAAAACTGAGAGGAGATACAAGTTTTCAAAAATTCCTTAGTGTGATGTAATGAAAAAAGTTGTGTGTTAATTAAACAATGTCCCTAAACGTCTCAGCATGGAAATCATGTGGCAGCAGGCCCTGGCCTGCGTAAATCACAGCTGCAAGATTAGTGAGTTTCTGGATTTACAACAAAGCAGACCCAGGATGACTACAAAAGCTTGAGAATTCCAAAATTTTTAAAAAGTCATGCTGAGATTTTAGCAAGAGAAGGAAACATAGTGAATGTCCAGAAACAATATATGGCCCCACAGAGGACTTCATCAATACTAGCAGATTGCAGAGAGATGGGGAGTGCAAGGGCTCAGAGAAAACACAAATAAGTCTTTCTCAGAACTAACTTATTTTAAACCAATCAATCAATGTGGGAACATATCTTAAGAGGTCCGAGAAGCCAAGATGGGCTGGGTTGATTTCTCAGGAAGGCTGAAACCATGGAATGATACTCTAGGAAAAAGCTACAGTTGCATTCAGGGAAATTGTACAGAGCCAGGACTAGATAGAAATAAGTTTTCCAGATTAGAAGTCAGGAGAAGTAGGTACAAATTGAAGTGTAGGATGAGGTTTAGGTTTCAATAAGTGGTTCAGAACTCAGACCATAATGCTCAGCAGATGTAAGGGTTATGAGGTTATGTCTTTTTTTTTTTTTTTTTTGGTGATTTTTTTTTTTTTTTTGAGACGGAGTCTCACTCTGTCACCCAGCCAGGACTAGATAGAAATAAGTTTTCCAGATTAGAAGTCAGGAGAAGTAGGTACAAATTGAAGTGTAGGATGAGGTGTAGGTTTCAATAAGTGGTTCAGAACTCAGACCATAATGCTCAGCAGATGTAAGGGTTATGAGGTTATGTCTTTTTTTTTTTTTTTTTTTTTGGAGACAGCAGAGTCTCACTCTATTGATCACACTGGAGTGCAGTGGCACGATCTCGGCTCACTGCAACCTCGGCCTCCCAGGCTCAAGCAATTCTCCTGCTTCAACCTCCTGAGTAGCTGGGATTACAGGCACGTACCACCATGCCTGGCTAATTTTTGTATTTTTAGTAGAGACGGGGTTATACCATGTTGGCCAGGCTGGTCTCAAACTCCTGACCTCAGGTAATCACCAGCCTCAGCCTCCCAAAGTGCTGGGATCACAGGCGTGAGCCACCTCACCCAGCCAAGGGTTATGTCTTTAAATGAAGTTGGCTGTTAGGTTGAGGGGCGATGCTCCAAGACTAGGCAAAATTTGGAAAAATGATAGCATTGTGCCACAAAGGACCGTGTCCTGGTCGTTAGTCAGTTCTAGGCGTGGTTCCAGAGGCCGTCCACAGAAGGGCTTCACTTCTGATTCACCCTCTTGAATCCCATTCTGCTACTGAAACACTTCTAGCTGTAGGGTTGAAAAGGCACCAGCATTCTCACAGGCACCAGGATAGCTGGACTTCGTCATGGTTCTCATGAAGATCCTGCTGATGACAGCTGTAGATAAAACCTGAGAGAAGGGGGCCAGCCAGGACTGGTAGACTCTTCCACCTATACACAGATATATTCCATTCATTCTCTCCATAGCTTGTGGTTGCACAGGCATTTACGGAAAGAATTGTGTTGATTAACTGAGACTTACATGCCATTAAAGTGTCCACTAAAATGGGCGAACAACTCACTGAATATATCAGGAAAAAGGACTATGGTCTATACCAGAAGACCCATTCAATAGGATAGTTTGAATTTTATTTATTCATGAAACAAACACTCATTGAGTACTTCTTATGTCTCTAATCATCTAAGGCAATGGAGATACATGAGTGAAAAAATACACTTAACAGGGGCTAGGGAAGACATACAGAAACATGAGAAAATTGTTATTATCTTCTGAGAGGTTTGATAGAAAGGGTGTCATTTCAATTTTAGGGTAGCAGCTTTTTGACTTCCGTGACTACCCCGCAAATTCCCTCCTATTTCAAAATCACAGACTTGAGTGCCTCTTGAAGCCCCCTTGTTCCCAAGGGCTTTATCTAAATACCCTGGTTGCAGAAGTTGTTTTAAGAGAGTTATACTAGTTTATACCTTCTAGCATATTCTTCTAGAAATAGAAGACAACTGGCTATTTGCTTCCAATTGAGTTAGATTAAAATAAAATCTTGACTTTGGAATTACAGACCTCAGTTGGAAACCACGTTTCTTTTTCTTTTTCTTTTGGCAGCCACTTGACTTAGTTTCAGTTTTCTAATCTGTAAAATAAACATACTGTTAATAGGTATCTGGCTGCACTACTATAAAGTTAAAATGCAGCAGTTAATATAAATACATTTTGTAAAATATAAATCACTAGTCAAAACAGGGCAACATTAACTGTCATAATTAATAACAACTCGGCTAGTTATGTTATCTTTGAAAGAGGAAAAAAGGAGAGATGCTTCCTTGCAGAGGGAAGGGCCTCTGCACACATTTCAGAAACAGACGTTTCTAAGATCAGACATGGAGTATGTCTTTCAGCTCCCTGATAAACACAGCACAAATAAGAACAAAGTGCCTTCCATGATTTCTTATCTGCTGGCAGAACATGCACGCCAATTGGTTAGGAAAGAAGCCTTAAATGTTTAAAGCAGTCACATGTGTGTTATTTTTTAAAAATTAGAAACATGAAAAACATTAATTCAATGCATGTTTATAGAAAGTCTACTACCATTGTTTTTGTGCTAAAGTTTTAGAGAATATGACCCAGTTACTATTTTCAAGAACACACAGCCCCATGAGGGACAGAGCCATGTAAACAGTAGGAAGCACCGGCGGGCGGTCAGAGCTCTCCTGGGACTCGGTACGCAATGTTCTCAAGCCGCTGGCTGCTGACCAATGGGCTGGAAGAGACGAGGTTTGGGATGGGAGGAAGGAAGGCATTCCCCAGAGCAAGGGCACGGATCCATGCCTACTACTAGCCTACTGTGCTGTAGTCAGACCAGCTGATGCCGCTGTGTGGAAAGGGTGAGGGGGGATGGAGGTGAGGTCAAGGTCAGGAGATAGACTTGTGATTTTTATTTATAGGTCAGTGTTTCTCAATTACATTCTCATACTCAGAGGTGGTACAGGCCCATGGGTGATGGGGAGGGGGCCAGCCTGGTGCACAGTGAATCACACAGGATCCCAGTCCTGTTTATCGATACCCAGAGCAAACAAATATTACTCATGACAATGTATCACCTGTCATTCTCACAGTAAGTCTGTCGCCCTCTTGGTGTGCCGGTCCTGTAGAATGAAGCACGAATGTTATGCCAAGAGACTGTGAGTACTTGAGATGTGAGGAGGCCATTCTTCCAAGAAGCTGGTTTCACAGTGTCCCTGGACCAGCAGCACAGCATCAGCTGGGAATTGTCAGAAATGCACATTCTCACCTGGGCCTATACCTACGGAGTTGTCAACCCTGGGTGGACCCTGCAGTGTGAGTCCTAGCAAGCCCGTGGGGGACTCCAGTGCTTGCTCGACTTTGGGAACCTCTGCTGGCCTGGTGTCTCCAGCCTCAGACATCATAAGAATCACATAGAGTGCTTGGAAACAAGCCTGCCGAGGCAGAATCACCTTCCTGAGGCTGCAAATGCGGCTCCTTGACCTCAGATAATCCGTTTCATCAGGCAAGAGGCCTTGACCAGGGAATATCTGGGAATTGGCCAGTAAGACATTTCATATTGCGATATCCACATCCATCCCTGCAGGTGCCCATTCAGAAGGCAGGCTGGTGTGGACATGTGAAGCACCAAGAAGGATCCCACACACAGGCCTTCTCTCCAGTTGGAGGAGGCCATACACTAGCTGTGTAACCTTGGGGCAGGGGCTTAACCTCTGAAAGCTTGCTTTACTCTTCTATAAAATAGTCACAGTAACAGCAACTCCCTTGAGGGTTTTTATGAGAATGAAATGACTTCACGTAGGACAAATTCCTGGTACTTGTTGAGGATTCATAAATGTGAAACATTATCATCAACATTATAGCAGTATGTTACATAGCTCTGATTGGTGATGACATAGGCCACATTTATCAAACCCCTGTTACTCCCACTATGGCTGCTCTTGCTACTGTTACTATAAGCCCTGTTGCTCCTGCTACTACTGTTACTGTTACCTACCAATGCTACTGTTGCTAATACCACCACTGCTATTAGTACTGCTAATACTGCCACTATCACTACTGTAATACTATTGCTATTGCTGCTACTAATACTACCGCTAACAGTGCTGCTGTTTCTATTCCTGCTACCACCAGTATTACTAGAACTTCTGCTTCTGCTATTGCCATTCCTGCCCCTACTATTGCTACTGCTAATACTACTGCTACTGCTACTTCTAGTACAGCTAGAGTACTACCACTGCCACCACAACTACTACTAGTGCTACTGCTACTAATGCTGCTACTAATGCTACCACTAATATCACTGCTACTACTGCCACTGCTACTACTGCTATGGCTGCTGATGCTACCATTACTACCACTATTACTTCTACTGCTGCTGATGATGCTACCATCACGGCCACTATTACGACTACTGCTACTGCTAATACTGCCATTGTTCCTACATTGCTGCTACTGCTACTATTGCTACTCATAGTATTATTCTTTGCCAATAGATGGTATGTGTTTTAGTAGAAAGAGGAAATACAATTGTAGAGAGAGATGGAGAGAGATAGGATATGGAGTCAATTAGACCAGGAAGAAGTGGGGAAGCCTCCCTGCCAAGGAATGCATTTAACCAGGAAACAAGCAAAGGATTTTTGAGGAAGAAATAATAAACAGAACCAACAGGAGTACAAGAATGTGCTTACAGGGTTCTTTCTCTGGGAAGGTGGCCACCTTTTATTTCCTCTCCGTTCTTCCTCTGGTCCTTGCTGCTGGCTTTAAAGACTCTTGCCAACCCACATGGATGAGCTGGGTGAGAGGTTTAGCCTGGCATGTCATTTGCAGGCTAAGCTCTCTGCATGGATTCTATATGAGAGTTCATTAATTTTGTGACATGATATTAGGGGTCCTTGTCACCCTAGTGCAGTCCATGACCCCACTCAGGTTATGCTGTCTGTCTACCTGTGGCGAGAGTTTACCAAATGCTAGGTGAAGTACAACAAAGGAAAGTAGGCATCCTTTTATCAAATTTACTGGGCACTACCATTTGAATCTTAAAGAAATAATCATCTTATACATATAAGCACCTAATAAACATAGTATTGAGTTGTATTTTGCCAAATTGATTTACTGGGAAAAATTTAGAATCGATCATGGCAATGTTCGAAAATGTCTCTTTAACTACTTGCCCGTTCATTTGGAAATATTTTCACTTTAAAAATCTTTGCTAATTTGGTGTTTAAAAATGAAGAGCAATTGTTACTTTCACGGGTTATTTTGCTCGCTGGAGAAGTTGGCTAGTTTTTCTTATGTTAATTGTTTCTCTTCTATGAAATGTTGATTGCTACCCTGTTCAGATGTGGATGCTTTGAAAGCATGAGGAATACAGGCTTGAAGTCAGAATCTTCTGTTTTGTCCCAGTTCCAAGATTTGGGGTCAAGATAATGTAATCCTGAATCTATTCCTAGCTGTAAGGATCACCTGAGTGGCATGTGCAGAGATGCTGAATAATTAGAATGTCAAATACTTGGTCCACAACATGAACTAGCTACAGGCCTGCCTTCCAGAAGCCCTTGGAGAAGATCAGTCAATGAGCAGACGAGCTGATTTCAGTGGGCCTGGGGCAACTGATGATGGAGGTCAGGCAAGGGCGGCTAGGGAAGCTCAGGGAGGGCTCAGAGTACTCAATCCTGGACCCTGGAAGATATGTTTGACGTTTGCTTCTTTGTTCACTCACTGAGCAAGTCATTTATTAAAATAAATATTACAGATTTAGCTTCAGGACAAGATTTCCTTCAAGTTTCATACCTGTCTAGTATAAAATCATTTTTCACAAATGTCACAAATTTATACTCCTGCAGTTAGGTTTCTAAGACAAAAACACAATGGTTGATGGTGTCTGCTTGATTTTTGATAAAAGTGTTTCAAACATTTTTAAATAAAATCTCTGGGGGGTGGATTAGCAATCTTGGGCTTGTCTGTACAGCAGGAAGATGGGTAGGTTCCTCTCCAGCTGTTTTCTTAAGCAAGCAGATCCTAAGCGGATTGGATTTCACAATTGGAAGCATTCTGGAAGAGATACGGTGCGTGTTTGTAAGAGTCACCAATGTTTTAGGTCACAGGGCTGGCAAAGAAGCAGAGACCACTGTTCTCTGTGAGCACATCTGGGAAAGAGTTGCTTCATTCCTGGAGCTTCCTGTGTTTTCTTCTCCTTCCTCATAAGAAGCTTTCAACATAATCTTGAAGAGCCAATAGCCGCTGTGCACTTCTCACGGCCCCTGTACCATCTGATCTTCCTGCACTGGAATCAGGCCCCCCAGCACATTTCTGGGAAGTGCACAGATCTAGATTCCAGGCCACCACCTGCTCCTCAGCAAGGATCACTCGGCTCCTTTCATTGGCTGTCAAGTCCGTTCCCTCCTATTTCCCAGCTGGGATGAGGATCCGCTCAGGTCTATAGACTGAGCAGCTCTTTTTGGGACACCTCCTTTAATCTTCAGAGAAACTGTGTGAATGAGGCACTGTTGTCCACATTTTACAGATCAGAAGACCCAGTCACTGAGGCTAGATCACCACCCAGGGTTACAGGGTGACCAACAGGGTACATGCCAGAGGTCGGCTGTCAATTATCTTAATCCTGTAACTCCTCACTACTTCCTTCCTGGTTCACAGCTCCCAGGAAAAGAGATGAGAGAAGCTGGGTAATGGGAAACTGAGATTTTCAGGCCCTCTCTCTTGGAGCTGACTCCCTTCCTATCTCCTTTTTCCTCTCTCTCTCTTCCTCCATGCCCAGCTCTTTCTCCTCTCTCTTTCCATCTTTCTCTCTCTATATCCCCCCCATCTCCCTTTCTCTCTTTCTCTTTGTCTGTCTCTCTTTCTTTCTCCTTCTTTTTTTCTCCATCTCTCTCTCTGTCCCCCTCTCACTCTCCTCTCTGTCTCTCTTCCTCTCTCTTCTCTTTGTATCCATCTTTCCCTCTTGCTCTATGCCTCACTTTCTCTCTCTTCTGCTTCTGTCTCTGTCTCTCTCTCTCCCCTGTGACTTTCCACCTTACACTCTCCTCCTGAACCCAAGGAGCATCTCTGACTTTAGCTGCTGTTTCCTCTGCCATTTTAAAGGTGATCTCTGTAGAATCACAGCTGCAGTGCTGTCTTCCTGCCCCGGCAGGGTAGACAGCAGACCGAGACCCCACAGGAGCACAAGGACTCGGTGAACCCGTCTGTCTTTGGGCTTTTGCATTTCTTGGTTCTGAGACTTGTTCTGTTTACTCTTCCCATTGAGATTCTATCCACAATTTGATGGAGCTGCTGCAGGAAAGGGGGCAGTGGACCATTGGATTTTCTTGTCTAGGATGTTTTATAACAGTAAGCAGCATTGATGAATTGAGTTTCACATGCACTATTTTAGATGCTTTCTATGGGGATACTTAACATTAGATGAACAAGGTTTATTATCTTTGTATTACAGGTGAGGAAAAGGCTTTGCTTAGCAAATGACACAGCCAGACCAAAGGGTCATTTAACGCCCGCCCTTCCTGAGAGAAGCCTAGATTGTATGGGGATCCAGTGTCCCCAAGCCCTCGTGGCCTGGTGCAGAGAATAGAAGGACCTGCCTAGCTGTGAGGCAAGCACAGTATTTCCCCATGGCCTGCTTGTTCCTTTTGTACTTTCACACCAGATTTGCTTGTTTTGATGTGTTCTTTGCAAAATTATGTATAGGGACTCTATACAGACTGTGCTCTTTTAAATATTTTTAGGGAAAAAAGTCTCCACATTTCTTTATTTCTTGAATGAAGGTAGCTTTTTCACAACTGCCTTTTCAACTGCCAATTCAACTTTTATTTGCTGACACTTGCTTTGCATCACGCCTTGTATGTCACTGGACTACTACCAAAAAAGAAGTAGCCCTCTCAGGGGCAGGAGCTTGTGGTCTATTCAGAGAGCTGCCAAACTAGAGTGTAGCTGTCACACTGAGGGACAAAGGCTGGAGTATGGGAAATGCATATGCGAAGTGTAGTACCTTGCCCAACCTAACTACAGCAGAGAGGCTTGGGAAAATTACAGGAGGTCCTCCCTTATTTTTGTTGGTGGGTTCTCGGAAAGTGTGACTTTAAGCAAAATGATGTGTAATGAAACTGATCTTACCATAGGCTAATTGATATAAACAAAGACTAATTTCCTATGATGCATTTCTGCTCACAAAAATCACCAAACTTCTAAATAAAGAGTAAAACACTTCTAATATTAAATGTGAGCTCTACATACATTTAAGAAAGATCCATAGAAACAAGTCAGATAATTATTGACTCAGTTATTCCGGTTCAGTGTTGCAGGTGACTGAGGCCTTTCCCATCGGCTAAGAAGCCAAGGCAAGAACCAGCCCTGAACAGGACCCCATTCCATCACAAGGCATGTGCACACACACACACACACAGACACACACACACACTCATAGTCACTTATTCTGAGATACCTTCAGACATGCCGGTTCACCCAATGTGCACACCTCTGGGATGAGGAAAGAAACTGGATTCCTGAAGGAAGCCCACACAGATGTGGGGAGAGCATGCAAACCCCACACAGAGAGTGACCCAGGACTGGAATCAATTTTTTTTATATCGATGTTATAACAAAATGACATTGAACAATGTTATTTTGTTATTGAGGAACCTACCGCGTATGCAAATTAAATCCGAAGAATGGACTGCAATTAGCCTGGCAAGAGTAGTGTTCCACAGGTAGAAAAAAGCTGGTTTGATGGCTGGAGGTGGAGGTAAAAGGAATCTTGTGATATTTGGGGATGGGGAGAAATGTAATGTTGAAGAAGCCCAGAGAGAAGTAGAAGCAAGAAGAGAAGAAGGGAAATTAGCACCACAACACCTCCCTCAAAGAGCTGTCCCTTGTCGCACGCATAGTACCATGCCTCAGTACCCTGGGCAGCACTGAATATGTAATTACTGGGGACATTCTGTAGGAAACAGACACCAATATCTGTGTCACTCTTGGGTGGACAGGCTTGATGTGGTAGATAAAACCAGAAAGACCAGACTACCTTTTTCCATTTACAGTCGACCTTCATTATTCCTGGATTCAGTATTTGAGATTTACCTTCTCGTTAAAATGTATTTGTAACCCTCAGATCAGTATTCTCAGTACTTTTATGGTCATTTGCACACAGGGCAGAGCAGTGAGAAAGTTTGCATCACTGCTGCTTCTGTTCTGAGCTGAGGTGAAGAAGTGGATTGTCTGCCTTCTTTATTAGCTCATAGTGTTAGCACAGGTTCTTTTCAAGGTCCTGTTAGTTTAATGTCTTTTGCATTTTTGTATTTTTTTTTGTTGGTAATTTTTGCTGTTTAACATGAGCCTGAACACGGTGCTCAAGTGCTGCCTTGCGTCTCATCCCACTAGAAAGCTAAGAAGTGCTGTATGGAGAAAATACTTGTGTTAGATGAGCTTTCAACTATGAATTATCAAGCTATTAGCCCTTAATATCTATTAATGATAATTAATCAATAATAGGTATTAAACAAGGTAACTTTAAGCAGAACACACATAAAACAAGGTCACGTATTAATCAGTTTATTAAAATGTTGTGAGCAGAGCCTTACAGGAACCTAAGCCTTCATTTCTCCAGGAGCAACAGGGCGCTATCATCTAATTCAGTGTTTGCAGCAACTTCACAAAATAAAACTACTGCTAATAATGAAAATCAACTATCTCTTACATTTCTATGTTGAAATATTGGTTTCTGCATAGTTTCGGGTTCATTCAAAACCCAAACTTTTAGAACATTTTAGAATTTTTTTTTAATTATCATCATACTTTAAGTTCTGGGTTACGTGTGCACAAAGTGAGTTTTATTCCATAGGTATACACTTGCCATGGTGGTTTGCTGCACCCATCAACCTGTCACCTACATTAGGTATTTTTCCTAATGTTATCCCTCCCCTAACCCCCACCCCGCAACAGGCCCCAGTGTGTGATGTTCTCCGCTCTGTGTCCATGTGTTCTCATTGTTCAACTCCCACATATGAGTGAAAACACGCAGTGTTTGGTTTTCTGATCTTGTGATAGTTTGCTGTGATGGTTTCCAGCTTCATCCATGTCCCCGCAAAGGACATGAACTCATCCTTTTTTATGGCTGCATAGTATTCCATGGTGTATATGTGCTACATTTTCTTTATCCAGTCTATCACTGATGGACATTTGGGTTGGTTCCAAGTCTTTGCTATTGTGAACAGTGCCATGATAAACATATGTGTGCATGTGTCTTTATTGTAGAATGATTTATAATCCTTTGGCTATATGCCCAGTAATGGGATTGCTGGATCAAATGGTATTTTGAGTTCTAGATCCTTGAGGAATTGCCACTTTCACCCACAATGTTTGAATTAATTTACACTCCCACCAACAGTGTAAAAGCATTCCTATTTCTCCACAACCTCTCCAGCATCTGTTGTTTCCTGACTTTTTAATGATTGTCATTCTAACTGTCATGAGATGGTATCTCATTGTGGTTTTGAGTTGCATTTCTCTAATGACCAGTGATGATGAGCATTTTTTCATATGTCTGTTGGCTGCATAAATGTCTTCTTTGGAAAAGTGCTCATGTCCTTTGCCCATTTTTTGATGTGGTTGTTTGCTTTTTTCTTGTAAATTTGTTTAGGTTCTTTGTAGATTCTGGATATTACCCCTTGTCAGATGAGTAGATTGCAAAAGTTTTCTCCCATGCTGTAGGTTGCCTGTTCACTCTGATGATAGTTTCTTTTGCTGTGCAGAAGCTCTTTAATTAGATCCCATTTGTCAATTTTAGCTTTTGCTGCCATTGCTTTTGGTGTTTGAGACATGATGTCTTTGCCCATGCCTATGTCCTGAATGGTATTGCCCAGGTTTTCTTCGAGGTTTTAAGTGGTCCTAGGTCTTATGTTTAAGTCTTTGATTCATCTTGAGTTGATTTTTGTATAAGATATAAGGAGGGGGTCCAGTTTTAGTTTTCTACATATGGTCAGCCAGTTTTCCCAACGCAATTTATTAACTAGGGAATCTTTTCCCTATTGCTTGTGTATATCAGGTTTGTCAAAGATCAGATGGTTACAGATGTGTGGTGTTATTTTTGAGGCCTCCATTCTGTTCCATTGGGCTATATATCTGTTTTGGTACCAGTACCATGAGGTTTTGGTTACTGTAGCCTTATAGTATAGTTTGAAGTCAGGTAGTGTGATGCCTCCAGCTGTGTTCCTCTTGCCCAGGATTGTCTTGGCTATGCTGGCTCTTTTTTGGCTCCATATGAAGTTTAAAGTATTTTTTTCCAATTATGTGAAGAAAGTCAGTGGTAGCTTGATGGGGATAGCTTTGAATCTATAAATTACTTTGGGCAGTATGACCGTTTTCATGATATTGATGCTTCCTATCCATGAGCATGGAATGTTTTCCTGTTTGTTTGTGTCCTCTCTTATTTCCTTGAGCAGTGGTTTGTAGTTCTTCTTGAAGAGGTCCTTCACATCCCTTGTAAGTTGTATTCCTAGGTATTTTATTCTCTTTGTAGCAATTGTGAATGGGAGTTCACTCATGATTTGGCTCTCTGTTTGTCTGTTATTGGTTTATAGGGATGCTTGTGATTTTTGCACATTGATTTTGTATCCTGAGACTTTGCTGAAGTTGCTTATCAGCTTAGGGAGATTTTGGG
>NW_012115744.1:2581072-2612909 GCF_000951035.1 Colobus angolensis palliatus | reverse complement strand
TTTTTTGGTTGGTAGGCTATTTATTACTGCCTAAATTTCAGAACTTGTTATTGCTTTATTCAGGGTTTTGACATCTTCCTGGCTTAGACTTGGGAGGGTGTATGTGTACAGGAACTTATCTATTTCTTCTAGATTTTCTAGCTACTTATTTATTTATTTATTTGCATAGAGGTGTTTATAGTATTCTTTGACGGCAGTTTGTATTTCTGTGGGATCAGCGGTGATATCCCCTACATGATTTTTTATTGCATCTATTTGATTCTTCTCTCTTTTGTTCTTTATTAGTCTGCTTAGTGTTCTATTTTGTTGATTTCTTTCAAAAAACCAGCTCCCGAATCCATTGATTTTTTTGAAGGGTTTTTCGTGTGTCTATCTCCTTCAGTTCTGCTCTGATGTTAGTTATGAAATTTCATGTCTTCTGCTAGCTTTTGAATTTGTTTGCTGTTGCTTCTCTAGTTCTTTTAATTTTAATGTTAGCATGTCAATTTTAGATATTTCCTGCTTTCTCTTGTGGGCATTTAGTGCTATAAATTCCCCTCTAAACACTGTTTTAAATGTGTCCCAGAGATTCTGGTACATTGTGTCTTCATTCTCATTGGTTTCAAAGAACATCTTTATTTCTGCCTTCATTTTGTTATGTACCCAGTAGTCATTCAGGAGCAGGTTGTTCAGTTTCCATGTAGTTGTGTGGTTTTGAGTGAGTTTTTTAATCCTGAGTGCTAATTTGATTGCACTGTGGTCTGAGAGACTGTTTGTTATGATTTCCATTCTTTTGCATTTGCTGAGGAGTGTTTTACTTCCAATTATGTAGTCAATTTTAGAATAAGTGTGATGAGGTGCTGAGAATAATGTATATTTTGTTGATTTGTGGTTGAGAGTTCTGTAGATGTCTATTAGGTCCAGTTGGTCCGGAGCTGAGTTCAAGTCCTGAATATCCGTGTTAATTTTCTGTATCATTGATCTGTCTAATATTGACAGTGGGGTGTTAATGTCTCCCACTATTATTGTTTGGGAGTCTATGTCTCTTTGTAGGTCTCTAAGAACTTGCTTTATGAATCTGTGTCCTCCTGCATTGGGTGCATATGTATTTAGGACAGTTAGCTCTTCTTGTTGCATTGATCCCTTTACCATTATGTAATGCCCTTCTTTGTCTCTTTTGATCCTTGTTGGTTTAAAGTCTGTTTTATCAGAGATTAGGATTGCAACTCCTGCTTTTTTTTTTTTCTTCCCATTTGCCTGGTAAATATTCCTCCATCCCTTTATTTTGAGCCTATGTGTGTCTTTGCACAAGAGATTGGCATACTGAATACAGCACATTGATGGATCTTGACTTTTCATCCAATTTGCCAGTCTGTGTCTTTTCATTGGGGCATTTAGTCTGTTTACATTTAAGGTTAATAGTGTTATGTGTGGATGTGATCCTGTCATTGTGATGCTAGCTGGTTGTTTTGCCCATTAAGTTAATGCAGTTAATAGTATCGATGTTCTTTACAATTTGGTATGTTTTTGCAGTGGCTGGTACCGGTTGTTCCTTTTCATGTTTAGGGCTTCTTGTCTGTAAGGGATTTTATTTCTCATTCACTTATGATGCTTAATTTGTCTGGATATGAAATTCCTGGTTGAAAATTATTTTCTTTGAGAATGTTGAATATGGGTTCCCACTCTTTTCCGGCTTATAGGGTTTCTGCAGAGAGATTCACTGTTAGTCTGATGGGCTTTCCTTTGTGGGTAACTAGACCTTTCTTTCTGGCTGCCCTTAACATTTTTTCCTTCATTTCAACCTTGGTGACTCTGATGATTATGTGTCTTGGGGTTGCTCTTCTCAAGGAGTATCTTTGTGGTGTTCTCTGTGTTTCCTGAATTTGAATGTTGGCCTGTCTTGCTAGGTTAGTGAAGTTCTCCTAGATGATATCCTGAAGAGTGTTTTCCAACTTGGTTCCATTCTCCCATCACTTTCAGGTACACCAATCAAAATGGATTGGGTCTTTTCACATAGTCCCATATTTCTTGGAGGCTTTGTTTGCTT
This sequence comes from Colobus angolensis palliatus, assembly GCF_000951035.1. NCBI lineage: Eukaryota > Metazoa > Chordata > Mammalia > Primates > Cercopithecidae > Colobus > Colobus angolensis. The sequence goes on along the minus strand of NW_012115744.1, from coordinate 2,610,883 downwards.
CTTTTTATTCTTTTTTCTCTAATCTTGTCTTCTTATTTCATTAAGTTGATCTTCAATCACTGATATCCTTTCTTCCACCTGATCTATTTGGCTATTGATACTTGTGTATTCTTCACGAAGTTCTTGTGCTGTGTTTTTCAGCTCCATCAGGTCATTTATGTTCTTCTCTACCTTGGTTATTCTAGTCACTAATTCAACTGACCTTTTTCCCAAGATTTTTAGCTTTCTTACATTAGGTTAGAGTATGCTTCTTTAGCTCGGAGGAGTTTGTTATTTCCCACCTTCTGAAGCCTACTTCTGTCAGTTCGTCGAACTCATTCTCCCTCCAGTTTTGTTTCTTTGTTGGCGAGGAGTTGGAATCCTTTGGAGGAAGACAGGCGTTCTGGTTTTTGGAATTTTCAGCCTTTTTATACTGTTTTTTCCCCCATCTTTGTGGATTTATCAACCTTTGGTCTTTCATGTTGGTGACCTTTGGATGGGGTCTTTGAGTAGATGTGCTAATGCTTTCTGTTTGTTTCTTTCCCTCCTAACAGGTTCCTCTGCTGCCAGTCTGCTGGAGTTTGCTGGAGGTCCACTCCTGACGCTGTTTGCCTGAGTATCTCCAGCGGAGGCTCCAGAGCAGCAAAGATTGCTGCCTGTTCTTTCTTCTGGATGCTTAGACCCAGATGAGCACCTGCCAGATGCCAGCCAGAGCTCTCCTGTATGAGATGTCCGTCAGCCTCTACTGGGAGGTGTCTCCCAGTCAGTATAAATGGGGTTCAGGGACCCACTTGAGGAGGCAACCTGACCCTTACCAGAGCTTGAAAGCTGTGCTGGGAGGTCTTCTGCTCTCTTCAGAGCCATCAGGCAGGGATGTTTAAATCTGCTATAAGCCCCTGACTGGGGCTGCTGCCTTTTTCACAGAGATGCCCCGTTCAGAGAGGAGAAATCTGGCAGTCTGGCCACAGCAGCCTTCCTGAGCTGCAGTGCACTCCATCCAGTTCAAACTTCCCAGAGGCTTTGTTTACACTGTGACCATAAAACCCGCCTACTCAAGCCTCAGCAATGGCGGAGGCCCCTCCCTCCACCGAGCTCCAATGTTCCAGGTGGATCTCAGATTGCTGCTGCGCTGGCAGCGAGAATTTCAAGCCAGTGGATCTTAGTTTCCTGGGCTCCCTGGGGGTGGGACCCACCAACCCAGACCACTTGGCTCCCTGGCTTCAGCACCCCTTTCCAGGGAAGTGAACGGTTCTATCTCACTGGCATTCCAGGTACCACTGGGGTATGGGAAAAAAAAAAAGAGCTCTGGCAGCTGCTAATTGGATGTCTGCCCAATTGGCCACCCAGTTTGTGTTTAAAATCCAGCGTCCTGGTGGGGTAGGCACCGGAGAGAATCTCCTGGTTTGTGGGTTGTGAAGACCGTGGGACAAGCACAGTATCTGTGCCAGAATTCCTCAGGCTCAGACCCTCACAGCTTCCCTTGGGTAGGGGAGAAAATTCTCCGACCCCTTGCACCTCCTGGGCGAGGCGACACCCCACCCTGCTTCGGCTGGCCCTCCCTGGGCTGCACCCACTGTCCAACCAGTCCCAGTGAGATGAACTGGGTACCTCAGTTGGAAATGCAGAAATCACCCGCCTTCTGTGTGGATCTTGCTGGGAGCTGCAGACTGGTGTCTTTTCGGCCATCTTGAATCCTTAGAACTTTTTTAAATAACTTTTTTCTTTTTAAATTATTTTGGAGCTGTCTATATGTTAATATTTATACTTTTTCATATCAACATTACCTTTTATTTAATATTATATTAGACAAAGGTTTTTCTGATAAATTGAACCTATTTATACCCCTCAATATGTTAGAATTTCATTTTCTTATTTCTTTTCTTTATTCTACTAATTTATTTTATTTTCAGAACTCTAATAACATTTGAGTCAATCTGTTTTCTTTCAAATTTTCAACTACATCTTCCTTATTTTCAGAATACAATAGTGAATCATTGTATTCATGAGAATGTGTGAAGTGTTGCTGCAGATACATACAAGCCCCAAATCTCAGTGGACTGGAATAGTTTATAGAGCACCCTAGACAAAAGTAGTTGCATCTTAGAAAAGGACTGCATTTTGTATTTCCCAGTTCACTTTACCAATAAGCATAAGATGGTTTGTTTAATAAACAACAACAACAAAACTTACTGCCTCCAACCAGATAAGGACACAAACAAGCATACTCTTCCATTATCAGTTCTCATTAGAGGACTCTGTGGCTATCAATGAACAAGCTGTCTTGTTCTAAACATCCGCCCGGAATGGTAAAAGTCCCACTGTCACCTGTGATAAGAAGTTGGCATCTGTCACTGAAGGCTGTGCTACCTCAAAGACTCTTCCTTGCAAGACCCAGGGGCTGGACCGTCAGGCCCAGACTAGTACTCCTTTTGTCTTCTTCCCTCCCCCTGGGCTAGTTCGTTAAGGTTCTCTCCTATCTCTTTTTCTCTTGATGCTAAATGTTACCTTGCTTGTTGTGGAATACTTAATTCCTAACATTTATATATTGATATAGCATATTATGATGTATGGTTTATAATATTGACTGACTTGTGGAGCGACTTGAGCCTGTCTGACTGCTGAGTAAACAAGATGTAACAAGGAGAATTGCCTCCTTGGGAACTCCATGTGGCTTGTGGCTTTTGTGATTTAATCACAATCAATAAAAGCCTGACATTGTGGAAAGACACAAAAATGCATGGACCTGGTTATCTCTAACCTTGCACCACTCATGACAAATGGGAAGTATTTATTTTTTTCTTATGCTACATGTCTATTTCAGCTTAGCTGGGGCTTTTGCTCCATGTCATATTGACTCAGAGACGTGAACAACAAATCCCCCAGTATTTGGCATGTTGCCGGTTGCTATAGCAGAGAAAAGAGAACATGGCAAATTGCATGCACTAGCCTTGAAATATTTCCACCTAGAGGTAGTAAATATCATGGTTTCTCACATTTCCCACACCAAAGCAAGACACAGGGGCCCCGACTTGCCTAACTTCAAGGAAGCAAGAGACGACATCCTGACCATGAGTCTGGAAGAGAAATTCCAGCACCAATGATGGCCATAGTCTGTTACTCCAGTTCATTGATTGTACACACAAAACACACCCACCTTTTTCCCAGGAAAAACAACCCCAGGATCCTATCCATAAAGCACAATGCGTAAAGCCCAGGATTTCTGGGAGAAAAGAAAGAATGACATAAGAATTAAAAAGGCAAATTCCTTGCCTCCTCACCACATGCTCAATTTATAATGGTGGAACAAGATTGCAGTAACCTCAACACACATGCTCAGTGTACAAAGGGAAGAACGGAAGCCACGTAAAGATATCCTGGGATACAGCAATTTCAATTTCCCTTGGACATGTATTTTGAGGGCCTGCTACTTAGGGGGACAGGGAATTTTCCCGTCACAGACTCTGATTCTTGTTCCTGTGGATACCTCCTTTGTCTACTTTTCTTCGTGGCTGTTTGCTCTGCCATCTGGAAGATTCTCCCTTTTACAGTATCCTCAACCCCACTGAATGTGGCCCTTGGGACACATGCCCTTGCTGAAGGCTGAGAGTTCTCCTCAGTTCACTTTCTGCCCGTAGGTATGTGGGGCACCCTATGGGTCAGTTTAGGTCTCTAATAGCCAATCTTGACAAATTTTGTGATTATTTTGGCGGTCCATTTATCTCGACTACTTAATGGGCACCTTATCTGTGTGATTTCTATGTACCAGTAGCCATATCTACTCCTCTTTTGTTTTATTTTATTTTAACCCCCCCCACTTTTTTTTTTTTTTTTGAGACAGAGTCCTGCTTTGTCACCCAGGCCGGAGTGCAGTAGCTCAATCACAGTTCAGTGCAGCTTCGATCGCCTGGATTCAAGGGATCCTCCTGCCTCAGCACCCCCATGTAGCTGAGACCACGGGTTCTCACCACCATACCTGGCTAATTTTTTGATTTTTTTGTAAAGACAGCCTCTCAATTTGTTGCCCAGGCTGATCTCCTGGGTTCGAGTGATTCTTCAGCCCCTAAAGTGCTGAGGTTACAGGTGTTCACCACCATGCCTGGCTCATCCCCCTTTTTCAGACGTATTCCAGTTCATTGCTATTTTCCAAGATCCAAAGATACCAAGTGTCTTTGCTATTTTTCCCACCTCTCTGTCTTTTGATTTAATTACTGTCTCATGTAACTTGAGCTTATTAGGTTTAATGGAAAAACTATACACTTAGACACTTTTCTCTGAGCTGCTGGATGAAGTTGAAAGAATTTACTGAACGCCACATTTTAATTAATTTTTTTTAATTAGATGGAGTCTAGCTCTGTTGCCAGGCTGGAGTGCAGTAGCATGGTCTTGGTTCATTGCAACCTCTGCCTCCCGGATTCTAGCAATTCTCCTGCCTCAGCCTCCTGAGTAGCTAGGATTACAGGTGTCTGCCACCACACCTGGCTAATTTTTGTGTTTTTGGTAGAGATGGGGTTTCACCATGTTGTCCAGACTAGTCTCGAACTCCTGGCCTCAGGTGATCCACTGGCCTCAGCCTCCCAAAATGCTGGGATTACAGGCGTGAGCCACAGCACCTGGCCTTTAATTAAATTTTTACTCTGAGACATTTGTTCAGAGGAATTTTTCACTGAGTTTAAAAGATACAGCTTTTATTTAATTCTTGCTACAAAGCTAAGATTTGAATATTATTTTTTATTTGAATATTTTAAAATATCACTGGTAATCTTCAGGGTGAGATGTTATTCTCTTTATAACACTACAGGCCCCTAAATGTGTGGACTCTTTCTATTTCCTTTCATTCTTGTTTACAAAATAGTCAACTCTTTGCTGAACTCCTTCCTTTCCTTTCACTATACCTTGCCAAATCCAGCAGCAACCCACTAATACTCTGTTTTCCAATACCTTCCACCTTGCAAATTACTAGAGATGGAAAGTTTATGAAATATTACACTACAGTTTAATGGATCACCAAATTCCAGCCTTGGTCAACCATTTAATTTCTACCTACTATGCAACAATGTGTCCATATATTTTGAGTTTGCATTATGCCAAATTTTAGGTATAGTTATGATTGAATTATGTCCACCCAAAATACGTATGTTAAAGGCCTAACCCACAGTGCCTTAAAATGCACTCAGGGTTAGATTATATTTAGAAATAGAATCGTTGTGAGTTTAATTAGTGGAATAAAGATGATGCCATACTGATCCCTAATCTGATGTGACTGGTGTTCTTATTAAAAGGTGATATTTGGACATAGACAGGCATGCAGGGAAAATTCCATGTGAAGATGAAGGCAGATTTGAATCATACAGTAGATGTCTAGGAAAGTCAAAGATTTCCAGCAATCCAAAGAACCAAGGGAGGAGTCCTGGAACAGATTCTCTCTCACTACCTTCAGATGGAACCAACCCTGTCAACATCTTATCTTGTACTTCTACCCTTCAGAACTGTGACAGTAAAATTGCTGCTGTGTAAACTGCCCAGTTTGTGGAACTTTGTTATGGTAGTCCTCAAAACTAAGACAGGCACCATTTTCTTTGAGTTAGTGTAGACTAGACTATATTGATGCTGGAGTCATTAACACCTCCAATATCTCTTAGTGGGGCTAAAACAATACAGTGTTTTTCTCACTCTTATTACATGTCAATCACAGGCAGTTGGGTGCTCTGCTCCATGACTTCTTGACTCAGAGACACAGGCAGTCAAGTCCTCACCAGCTGGAGCATTTCTGGTCTCTGGAGCAGGAGAAAGAACACAGCAAATTGTGTACCAGCTCTGAAAGTTTTCTGCCGAGGAGTGGGATGCACATTCCTTCTGCTTACATTTAATTGACCAGAGCATGTCACATGCTATGTTTGAACGGGTAGGAAGAGAATGAATGTGTTGGTCAATAACACTGAAGACTTCTAAAAAAAACTGTATTTCTGTCCATCCGTCTTGTTGACTCCAACTACAGATGCACCAGATGAGTAAGAAGTGCCCCGCAGAATTTTTTTTTTCATTGAAATTACTTTGAAAACTGTGCAAGTCTGATTCGTGGCTAATTGCATTCTAGTACACTTGCCTTTAATTCAATTGGCACACACATCCGACAGTACCATTATGTGTCAAGCACTGAAGTGTGTATTGCCACTTTACAGTCAAACAAGTGCAAATGTCTATCCCAATTTTTGCAGAGGGGAAAAATTTGATTCAGAAAACTTCAATAACTCATCTAAGTTTAGAGTTCTGAATTCAAGTTCAGATAGTCTTTTAATCTCATCCTCTTTAAATTCTTTTTTTTAACTTTTATTTCAAGTTCAGGGGTACAAGTGCAGGTTTGTTACATAGGTAAACTTGTGTAATTGGTATTTGCTGTATAGATTATTTCATCACTCAGCTATTAAGCCTAGTATCCAGTAGTTATTTTTCCTGATCCTCTCCCTCCTCCCACATTCCACCTTACAAAAGGCCCCAGTATATGCTGTTCCCTTCTATATGTCCATGCAGTCACACTATTTAGCTCCCACTTATAAGTGAAAACATATAGTATTTCGTTTTCTGTTCCTGTGTTAGTTTGCAAAGGATAATGCCCTTCAACTGCATCCATGTCCCTGCAAAGGATGCGATTTCATTCTTTGTTATGGCTGCATAGTATGCACTACATTTTCTTTATCTAGTCTACCATTGATGCCATTTAGATTGATTCTATGTCTTTACTAGTGTGAATGGTGCTGCAATGAACATATGTGTGCATTCATGTGTCTTTGTAACAGAATGATTTATATTTCTTTGGGTATATACCCAGTACTGGAATTGCTGGGTCGAATGATATGTCTGTATTTAGGTCTTTGAGGAATTGCCACACTGTCTTCCACAATGGTGTACTAATTTACACTCTCACCACCAACAGTACATAAGCATTCCTTTTTCTTCACAACCTCACCAGCATCTGTTATTTTTTGACTTTTTCATTATAGCCATTCTGACTGGTGTTAGATGGTATCTCATTGTGGTTTTGATTTGCATTTCTCTAACGATTAGTGATGCTGCTGATGTTCTTTAAATTCTACTTATTAATAGTGAAATACCTTCTCACATGGTAGGTGAATTAATCATTTTATCAATTGTTTTATATAAGTGTTGGAGTCTTTCCATAAACCCTTTGCTCTTTCACTTATGTTGACAAAGACATCTATATTCTTCCATAATGAATTTCCCCTGCTGAAAGAATTACACCAATCATTGAGGAGAAATAAATTTTTCTGATTACTTTATTTTTGAATTGTTTTTTGCAATCCAGGATTTAAACCATCAGAGCGTTTATACCATCAAACATACCAATTTAATATTCATTTTAGAATGGGCTTGGAAGTTAAATAATTTTAAATCAGGGACTAGGAAAAAAAAAACTCCTTAAATTGAGAAGATTAACTGAGTGTCAGGTTGTTTTCTACTTTGAAATTTAGGAGACCTGAGAAGTTACTTAAGTGCTTACTGATTGTTTCACAATACAATTGAGAAGTTTTTCAACTTTTATCTCTGATCCTAAAATTATGTTCCAATTAGAGGTCCTCAGTCTGGAGATAATGGGCCATTAATTGCCCCGAAATTCATTTTTACAAATATTTACATTATTAAGGTAACTTTGCAATTATGTTCTAATAAATTATATGTTTGATTAGAGTTCAGGCTACACAGAGCCAACTTTCTCCCTACTTACAAGGTTTTAAAAGGACTTCATTATTTCTTCCCACGTGACAGTGGCCACGGTGACTCTCAAGAGTCCTACTGGGTTATGCTGTTGGTGTGCTTGAGTTCTTCAGGGATGCTTCTGAATCTTAATGTGTACATTGCTTTTGCTATAGTGGAAAAATCCCAACTGTTCTATCAATACCTACAGGACAAAGCAGGCAGATAGATGGATTGACAGATCAGCAAATGGGCAGAGCTGAGCACCTGCCTTCAGGAGGAGTAAGGCCCACTGACCTCTGTGGTCCCAAAGAAATGGTGTGTTTCCTGGAACATGCAAGAAATTTGCTTACATGTAAATGAGACAGTGAGATCCTGGAGGTGAACATTTTAACTTGAACTACAACATGACATTGAAGGGTTACCAAGGAATGGATCCTGTGACTGAGGATAACTTTGGAGGCCTCCTGAACCAATGTCATTCCACAAGGCCACCTGCATTGACATTGATAACGTCTCATCTGATTTATTTAATCCCTTCACCTCTGTGGGGGAAAGTCCAATAGCTGAAAGTCATATCATAAACACATATGTGTTTTGAAACCCTGAGTTACAAAAGTTATGTGTGTTTTACTTGTTTATTTTATGAAGCTCAGCATTAATACTAAGAGACTATGGGACTTTGATAAGCCCTCGAGACTCAAACCATACATGATGTCATCTATTGGATGCATTGCGATTGATTTTTCCATTCCAAAATTAGAGCCTATAAATGCAAACCATTTCTTCTAGAGTTTAAATAGCAGAGGATACAGAAGAATCACTCATCTAATGTGGCTTTCAAGATGTGTGAACTTTCCAAACCCTTTTGTCTCTGCGAGTCATCCTGAATCATGAGGATTTTTATAGGGTGTGACCATGCTGATCTTGGAAAGTTGTTCTGCTTTTTTACCATTTTATGTTTCCACACTTCCTGGTGGAGCAATCACAGCACCAGATGTCATGTTGCCTGATTTTTGTCAACTGCAGTGACTGTTGGAATCAGGCTGTTTGGGTCACATAGCCCCAGTTGTATTAGATAATGGATCGCCTCTTACTCTTTAGCTGTGCTGAAGATCACAAAATACCTCACACCTCAATAAAATACATGTGCCAGGGATAAATGTTCGCTAATTTAAAGTTATACCAGTTTTTAAATTAGGTCATAATAATCTAAAATTAGATTTAAAAGCATCTCTCATCTGGAAATAAGGTTCATGTTCCTTGCGTATATATTCTAATCCCACAATAACCTTGTAGCTGCTTACTTCTCTGTTCTTATTCCTACTTGTGACAAATAGGCATCCTGCAGTTCAGTCGTAATATACCCTTTACATCTTTCTTACTTGGATTGGACCAGTTTGATTACGTTTGTTACTGTCTACCCTTCTGTCCCGGATCTTTTATTCATTAATTCATTCACTTAAATTTAATATGCTCTACTATTTGACTTAGTAGTGTTTTCAAAACTTACAATACAGATATAAGTGACATATGGTCCATTATGCCTAGAAATCTACGATACTGTGAAAGAAATTTGAGTTGAACAATGAGAACACACAGACACAGGGAGGGGAACAACACACACTAGGGCCAGCCCAGGGTTGGGGGCAAGGGGAGGGAGAGCATTAGGGCAAATAGTCAATGCATGCAGAGCTTAAAACTTAGGTGATGAGTTGATGGGTGCAGCAAACCACATGGCACATGTATACCTATGTAACAAACCTGCACTTTCTGCACTTGTATCATGGAACTTAAAATAAAAAATAATAATAATAATTAAACTAAAGAGCTTCTGCACAGCAAAAGAAACTACCATCAGAGTGAACAAGCAACCTACAGAATAGGAGAAAATTTTTGCAATCTACTCATCTGACAAAGGGCTAATATCCAGAATCTACAAAGAACTCAAACAAATTTACAAGAAAAAAACAACCCCATCAAAAAGTGGGCAAAGGATATGAACAGACAGTTCTCAAAAGAAGACATTCATGCAGACAACAGACACATGAAAAAATGCTCATCATCACTGGCCATCAGAGAAATGCAAATCAAAACCACAATGAGATGCCATCTCACACCAGTTAGAACGGCAATCATTAAAAAGTCAGGAAACAGCAGGTGCTGGAGAGGATGTGGAGAAATAGGAACACTTTTACACTGTTGGTGGGACTGTAAACTAGTTCAACCATTGTGGAAGACAGTGTGGTGATTCCTCAAGGATCTAGAACTAGAAATATCATTTGATCCAGCCATCCCATTACTGGGGATATACCCAAAGGATTATAAATCATGCTGCTATAAGGACACATGCACACGTATGTTTATTGTGGCACTATTCACAATAGCAAAGACTTGGAACCAACCCAAATGTCCATCAATGATAGAGTGGATTAAGAAAATGTGGTGCATATACATCATGGAATACTATGCAGCCATAAAAAAGGATGAGTTCATGTCCTTTGTAGGGACATGGCTGAAGCTGGAAACCATCATTCTCGGCAAACTATTGCAAGAACAAAAAACCAAACACCACATATTCTCACTCATAGGTGAGAATTGAACAATGAGAACACTTGGACACAGGAAGGGGAACATCACACACTGGGACCTGTCTGGGGGGGGGGGAGGGGGAAGGGATAGCATTAGGAGATATACCTAATGTAAATGATGAGTTAATGGGTGCAGCACACCAACATGGCACATATGGCACATGTATACATATGTAACAAACCTGCACGTTGTACACATGTACCCTAGAACTTTACGTATAATAAAATAATAATAATAGTAGTAGTAAAAGAAAATTCACACCAAGTAAGCAAGAATTCAACCTCAGGAATAATATGACATACTCTTAAATATCTGACAGGGCCAGCACACATCAATGCTTTTAATTTTATCTTCTCTGATCACCCAAACTGCGTTACTCCTCTCTAATAATGCCCTGTTCTGTTTATGGTTATTTATTTTGACCTGTGGCTTTTTCCTCCCTGTGATTTTAGGACCCTTGATGACAAATCTTTCTATGTCACCTGGCATTTAGTGTATTATAAATAATGAATATCAGTGAAATGAATGAATGAATGCTTGTTGTACAGTCCCTTAGATTAGTGATTCTCAAACTGGAGTGCCCATGAGAATCACCTGAAACGCTCGTCAAAATGCAGATGCTGGGCCCCAGCTCTGGGGATTCTGATTTGGTAGATCTGAGCTGGAGCCTGAGACCTTCTCACAAGTTCTCAGGTGATGCTGGGTCTGGGGACCCCACTTTGAGAACTGTTGCCTTGAGATGTCTTCCCAGGATCTCTGCCTGTCAAGTCATACTCCTACTCACTCAAGTCTGTGTGTCTGAGTGGCTTACACTTATGTTTTCACAGCATAACTGAGCCAACAAATTTCCTGAACTCTGTTGGTCCATTTGGCCTCTGTTTCCTGAGTGCCTGGTTTGTGTACCTCCCTAGGCTGTGTACCAGGAAACAAAGTGAAGGAGAAGCAGCGCGAGGCTTGAAGCAGCTCGAGAGTCAGTGTGGGAAACAAACATGTCATCATTAATGTCAATGGGAGGCAACAGAGGCAATGATACTGGGATTCACAGGTGTTGAGTGTCAACCCTTCTAAGGTTGAATGGGATGTAGACGGATGAGGATAAGAGAAATGAAGACTTGCATGGAAACAAAGACATATCTACATGTTATTAATTAATTCCACAAACTTACCCCTGCTCTGTACTTACTACTTTGCTAGTCACTGAAATGTTGTTTAAAATATAGGACCAAACTGCTATCCCAAAGGGACACACGAAGCCCAATGAATGAATTCTAGTCCATCTGTGAACGTTGTCATTGACACAGATGCTGAACTCCGCACATGGTGAGGTCCTGGAATAAATGCTATCTATTGTGTTGCTGATCTGCTCTGGTCCCGTCCTCTGGGTTGGTTTTGGAGTGATGTGAGTTTGTACATATGCCTCTTTTTCTCTCATCTTCACTGTTATTTCTCCCTGGTGAACTTGCTGGCTTCTCTAGCTGTTAAGGAATGCTTTCTGTTCACTAGTAATGCAAACACACAGCTTCTTATGGTACCTTCCTGAGGATTTGGGATAAACTCCCTCAGGAAAGGGTCAGAAAATGCCCAAATGTATCTCATCAAATAATTTAGGTTAGAGCCTCTTGTTAGAGCTTCCTAGCGGTGCTATTCTGAGAAATTCCTCAAGGGCTTGGAGAATTTCTCCTCACCCTCCCGTACATCTAAGCCGCTCCCCTGGGAATGGGATATGGTGTGTACAGATGAAGCCTGCAATGGAAGAGTCCTTCAACATGTTTCTAAGGGTGTATCTAAACTCTCACATAATCTTCCCATTCCTGTACTTCCCCATTCTTTTCCCCTCAACTTAGAGCAAACGTGTTATTCTATCAAGGGAAAAATGAGATGGAATCAGAGATATTTCATATTTGCTGGTAAATATGGTAATCTTTCCTTCCATGTGTGTCACCAGGTTTTCAGATTCTGAAATTCATCATGTTACTTGTCAAAACAAAAACTTGTAATCCTCACTACGTTCTCAGAACATTTAAAATATTTTCCTGTAGCAGCGTGCCCCTCTATGTAATGATTCCAGATGGGCACTGATTTTCCTGGGAGCCATTCTATGTTCCTCTGTTTAGAATCTGCTGCTTGACTTAGTCACATTGGCCTCCTTGTCTGCTTTCATTAACTCTGCTTCCTTCACAGTTACACGCAACATTACAAAGACAGTTTACGCTCCATTCATCAACCACTGCCTTCGTTAAGTATCTTCATGAACTACCTCGAAGTTTTGCAATAGAAGTCTGCCAGAAGGTTTGGTTTGCCTTCTGATTTCCTTCCCATTAACATTCACATATTTTAGAAAAATTTCTATCAAGACATTGAGGAATTATACTTCATATGCTTGTGACATTGATTAAATGAGCACATCTATAGTAACTATTTAAATCCATGCAAAATGGAGCTTCAGCCACTCCAAGGTTAACCCAGAATTGCAAAAAAAAAAAAAAGAAAAAAAAAGAAAAAGAAAAAAAAAAGAAAGCTTTTAATTTGATTTAATCTTAATCTTTTCAGGAAGAGATCACAGGCATAATAATCACTAAAGAATACGCTCATAGGGCAGTGGTGGGAAAGAGTGCTGAATGAAGAAAGCAGGACGTTGAGTTTTGGTTCTGGCTTTTGATTTTGGGAACTATCCTCTTTGGGAACTATCAAGTTGAGTACTACCCATTTTGGGCCCGTTTCAGCTCAAAAATTATTTGACTCTGTGTTACAGAATTATAGTTTGAGTTTTAATCAACTGAAAAATAATGCTTTAGGAATACACTTTTTGAGACTTAAAATTCCGTCCATAGCAAAATTATGGGAACCACTGGGGTTTTAGGAAGCAATAGAATCTCCACCTGTCTGCATAAGTAAAAAGACAGTGTGCACTTTCCTGGAAATAATTTGTGGGGGTGTCTCAACAGAGCAGCTAAATTGTCTAGGTCCTTGTAATTTAACTCTAGAATAACTTTGGCTTTGGAGGATTCATGTGGATTTATCTTGCCTTCCATCATTTTAGGAATATATACAAGGAAAATAATGGAGATGAATGAACTTCTATAAAATATTTATACACATGAGTTTCTGATGGGTTATAAAACACCTAGGACCAATTATTGTGGAGGCACAGAGTGGCATAAACTGTGAAAGTCCCAGGTCTCCTAACAAACATGTCCACTGAAAATGCTACCCAACTTCTAGTTGCCAGACCCTGACCATGGTGCTTTGTGAAACCCTGATTTCAGATTTGTCCTAAGACTGTTGGTACTTGGTATGTGTCCAGCTTATTTGATGATTAATTTAGATCTATTACATTGCATAATTTGTATGGCGACAGTAATCTTTGGCATTACACCCTAACAGTCTATGTTTCTTATAAATAGTAAAAATATCTACCATACATAGATAGAACAGTTTCCTTCACAGCAGCCTCTGTGTTTAATAACTTTGGAAAGTTTGAATCCTATTATCAACCCTGAAAGACAGACATAGTCTACTCTGTTTGAGAGAGGGATGAAAGTAAGGCTTAGAAAAATAAGGCTACTCTGCCATTAGATCCTAGTTCTTGAAGTCAACCCAAATTTGTGAGCTGGGAATTTACACCATGAACCCATTTTCTACTTTCACTTAGGTTATACTGCCTTGGCTCTGATAACTCAGTGTCCTAAGACCATGATTCAACAGATTATTTATCTGTAACTGTCATTAAGCTGCAGGTAATGCAGTCCTTACCAAAGAATCAACTGTAAAACCAGACTGTGGTATGGTCACTGCTCACCAGCTAGGTGTATAGACCTCACCTGGCCATGACTCAATGTTCTATACATGGTAGAGATGCTTCTCCGTAAATATCCTGAAAGATGGGAGTATCCTGAATGGGAGGGGGAGCCACTCTGACTGGAGCATCTCAGGGCATTCTGGACTTTGGATACATCAGAGCTGGGCTTCCAAGAGGATCTCATTTCTTCTTGTTAATTCCATCCATTAGTTCTCCTGCTCCATATGTATTTCCTGAATGTCTCCCATATGGCAAGTGCCTTCCATACCCTGAGGGGCAGTGTTACCTCATGGTTAGCACAAACTCAAGGGCTTGGTTGCCTGGGCTTCCGTTTCAGCTTTACCTATTCCCAGCTGGTGGATATTAGGCAGGTTACTTCATTTCTATGTACTAAGATTGCTCTAGTGTTTTTTTAAAAAACTCTCTTTAATGCTATAATGAAGACTAATGGTGTTAACAATGTGCATGTACTTTATGGGATAGTGCTTGACACATAGAAAGTAATATATGTGTTAACTATTACCACCATCTTACTCACTCTCAAAATTTCACCATCCAGCTCTAAGGTCATGATTACATATAAAATACCTGGGTTATCCTGGGCTAGATGGCTGCCCTTTTATTGGCCTCTGAACTCATAAACTCAATTTCTATTTGCCATTTCCATCTGGAGATCGATAGAAACCAACATGTATAAAACAAGGCTCACTATTTTCCTCCAAACTGCTTCTCCTATGTTTCTTACCTCAGTAAAGCAAATCACATTCAATCACATGGAACAAGCCAGAAACTCAGGAGTCATCCTTGACACTTTCATTGCTATCCCTCCTAACAATTGTTATCACCAGGTCCTGTAGATTTCGTCTCTTGTATTCTCTCAAATGTACACAGTTTTCCATTCCGTATGCCAGCGCTTTGTTCAAATATTAATTTCTCATTTGGATGATTGCATTAATTCTTGAAAAATTCTTCTTGCCCAGTCTGTCCTCAGAGGGATCTTTCTAGAATTCAAATTTGATCATGTCTCCCCACTAATTAAAACTCCACCAGTGTTGGTCAGCGTTGAGTCCAGATGCCTGGATGCAACACACAGGCCGTGCATGCGGCCCCCTTGCTTGCTGCTCCAGGTGCAGGTCTTGGGACTCACCCCCATGCACTCCAGGTGGCGGTGATGCTAAACAACCTGTAGTCCTCTCAACGCCATATGATTCGGCAGGCCTCCAGCAGACGGCCAAGTCCTACTAGTCCTTCAGTTCTCATCTTGGGCACTGGCTTCCTGGGACCCCTTCCTGTCCTATTCCTTATCTGTCTTAGTGAGCTTTCCTCCCACTAGAAGCCTGTGCCCATTCCCGTCCTCACACTTGGCCACTGCCCCCGCTCAGCCACACTTTTTGTGTCTGCCTTTTACGCTGGCCCAGTAGCCCGTGATATTATGTTTTAAAAGACTTCATATTTGTATGCACCTAAAACACACAATGACATGTAAAAGACATTTGAATGTGTTTGATGAATGGCCAGGTGGACGGATAATGAGTACAAGGGAAGCTGGAGAAATGGATGTGTATAGACATACATATATGAGTGGATGGATAGAGCTATGGCAGGATTCAAGCTAGTGACATGAAGAGACCATAATTCCAGGCTCAGGAAGAATGTTAGCAAAAGTCACCATTCCCAAACCATGAAAAGTATGTCTGGTGGACAATTTATAGCCAGGCTAGAACAAGCTGAGCACGTGTGTAGGACACTGTGATGCTAACGTTGAGATTAACTCACACGAGACCCACAAGGCCACAGACAAGTTCGTGGAGTTGATTCCATCATTAAAGGAGAGACATCAAGTGTCTCTGTTTAAGGTATTATTTGAATTTTGAAAAGAATATGAGTTAAGACAAAGTGAAGCTAGAGCCGACTAAATCAAATCATTAGGCTTCCTTTCAGGGAAGGTTGTGTTTTGAGACCAGGACTAAATAGCACCATCTGCAAAATGCTCAGCACTGAAAGAGCCCCCCAGTAAAGCAGAAAAGTCTCTGAGCATGAACTTTTTATTTCCCTATTTTAACTTGAGATAGCTCATTTCCTGAAACCTGGATGGAATGCCAGCCTCATAATCTCAGCTAGTAAGTTACAGGATATTGAGTCAATTCAGTGATCCCTGAAGCATAATTATTTGAAGTGTGATAAGAACCTGCTTGACTTTGAAATCATACTTTGTAATTCCCTGATTTCACAAACACGGTCAGAAAGTTGGAGCAGAAGTTATAAGGAAGCAGGAGGGGAAAATGAAAGGCATCTATATTAAAGATGGTTATGCTTTGCTTTAGGAAACAGTAGAGTTTACATAAATAGAGGATATTGTGAATTCATCTCTTGGCATCATAACCATTAGGCCAAGGCAAAATAACTGTTTTTTTTTTTTTTTTTTTTTGAGATGGAGTCTCACTGTGTCACCAGGCTGGAGTGCAGTTGTGCAATCTCAGCTCACTGCAACCTCTGCCTCCCATGTTTAAGCGATTCTCCTGCCTCAGCCTCTTGAGCAGCTGGGACTACAGGCGCACACCACCACACCCAGCTATTTTTTGTGTTTTTAGTAGAGACAGGGTTTCACCATGTTGGTCAGGATGGTCTTAATCTCTTGACCTCGTGATCTGATTTGCTTGGCCTCCCAAAGTGCTGGGATTATAGGCGGGAACCACCACACCCGGCCTCAAAATGACTCTTATGTGCGAGGGAGGCCTCTGTATTCTCTTGAATGAAAAGCTCAGTTTATGTATCAGAGAGCACTGGCTTGGTGGGGATACTGCTTAGTTGGTGTCTGGAGGAACCTCTTCTTCAGTGGTTTTTCCTCCCTTTATTTATCTAGCACCTTTAAGTGCAAATGTCATAGTCATAGCCTGACTTGACCAGGAATGAGAAGAATCAGAATTTGCTCTCAGTGGTCTGAGGCTGAAGTCTGCGTGTCAGGACCTACATTGCAGGGATGAGGCCTGTAGTCTCCCAGGGCCCCTCTCAGAAAGACCTCACCTTTGGCTCAATGTTTCCACTGTCACCATCTTGCAATTCTTAATAACTTATGACCATGGAGCCCCTAATTTTCATTTTGCACTGGGTCTGACAAATTATGTAGCTGGCCCTACAGCCTATATCAGAGAAAAGTCTTGTGACCTTAGGCTTCGTTTCCTTACAGGCAAATGGGAAGAATTGACCCTGGGGAAAGTACTCATTTGGAAATTCAATGGAATCATAGAGTTCGATGTGCCTTTATGAAAACCTATACAGTTCTATGCAACTATTCATATTACTCAGTTATTCACTTATCACTACTAGTTAGTATAGTGTCCTGTTACGGTAGAGAGATGATTTTTCTGTCCTAGATTATTAAAATCTCAGGGAAATCTTGCTCAGTTATTTCTACCCTAGGCTCTTTAAACACAGCCTGTTTTGAAACAAAGAGATCCTCTGAAAGCTGGCCACAGGGACTGTCACCTATTCAAGGTATGCTTTCAGATATGTTCTTTCTCTTCTGCACCTTTCATCTGGAATTCTGGCTCACATGAGCCATCACTATGGCAATTCCACTTTTTTTCAACATTTATTTTAGGTTCAGGGGGCACATATGCAGGTTTGTTACATAGGTAATCATTGGGGCTTGGCGTACAAATGATTTCATCACCCAGGTAATGGTCATAGTACCTGATAGGTCGTTTCTCAACCCTTGCCCTCCTCCCATCCTCCCTCTTCAAGTAAGACCCAGTGTCTGTGGTTCTTGTCTTTACATCTATGTGTGCTCAATGTTTAGCTGCCACTTGTAAGTGAGAATTTGTGCTTTTTGGTTTTCTGTTCTTGTGTTAATTCACTTAGGTTAATGGCCTCCAGTTGCATCCATGTTGCTGCAAAGGACATGATTTCGTTCTTTTTTATGGCTGTGTAGTATTCCATGGTATGTATGTACCACGTTCTCTTTATCCAGCCACCACTGGTGGGAATCCAGGTTGATTTCATGTCTTTACTATTGTGACTAGTACTACAATGAACATATGCATGTGTCTTTTTGGTAAAATAATTTATTTTCCTTTGGGTATATACCCAGTAATGTGATTGTTTGGTCAAAGGGTAGTTCTGTTTTAAGTTCTTTGAGAAATCTCCAAACTGCTTTCCACAGAGGTTGAACTAATTTACATTCCCACCAGCAGTGTATAAGTGTTCTCTTTTCTCCACAACCTTGCCAAAATCTGTTATTTAATGATAGACATTCTGACTGCTATGAGATGGTATTTCATTGTGTTGTTGATTTGCTTTTTCTAATGATTAGTGATGTTGAGCATTTTTCATCTTTATTAGCCATATGTCCGGAGCCATGAGGCCCGGAGTTAGCTGACCTCTGTTGCTTGATCTCCGCAAAGCAGAGACAAAATGGCACATTTCCGGGTTCTTCATTATAAACTGTTCCCGCGTGGGCCTAAAACTTTTCCCACGCATGCCTAAAACTTTTCCCGCGCACGCCTAAACTTTTCCTGCGCGCGCCAAACTTTCCCGCACGCCCGCAAACATTTTTCCCGCCCAGGAAGATATGCAGCCTAGGCCCAGGTGCGATCCCGCGCCTGGGAAAATTACAAACCCATGGCGCATGTGCAATTGTAATTTGAGAAGACCCGGGCCCCTCTCACCATCCTGGCCCATCCTCTTCCTCTGCCAGCCTATATAAGGCATCGCACCACCATTATTAAACGAGACTTGATCAGGCTATTTGTCTTGTCTCCATTTCTCGTGTTTTCTTGTCTCCTCCATTCCCACTCCCACTTCCAGGGTCCGTTCGACTGTCCTGCGGGTCGGGACAGCCATATTTGTGTCTTTTGAGAAATACCTGTTCATATCCTATGCCCATTTTTAATGGGGTTGTTTTTGTCCATACATACTCACTGTTTAGCTGGTTGACTTAAGTTCCTTATAAATTCTGGATATTAGACCTTTGTTGAATGCATAGTTTAAAAATATTTTTTCCCATCCTATAGGTTGTCTGTTTACTCTGTTGATAGTTTATTTTGCTGTGTGTAAGCTCTTTAGTTTAATTAGATCCCATTTGTCAGTTTTTGCTTTTGTTGCAATTGCTTTTGGGGTCTTTGTAATGAAATCTTTGGCCATGCCTGTGTGCTGGCTGGTATTGCCTAGGTTGTCTTCTAAAGTTTCTATAGTTTTGGGTTTTACATTTAAGTTTTTAATCCATCTTGAGTTTATTTTTGTATATGGTGAAAGGAAGAAGACCAGTTTCAATTTTCTGCATTTGGCTAGCCAGTTATCCAAGTGCCATTTATTGAATAAGGGCTCCTCTCCCCGTTGCTCATTATTATTTTGGCTTTGTCAAAGATCAGATGGTTGTAGGTGTTTAGCTTTATTTCTGGGTTCTCTGTTCTGTTCCATTGGTCTAGTGTCTGTTTTTGTGCAAGTACCATGTTGTTTTAGTTACTGCAGCTTTGTAGTATAATTTGAAGTTAGGTAGTGTGATGTTTCTGGCTTCGTTCTTTTTGCTTAAGATTTCTTTGGCAATTTGGTCTCTTTTTGAGTTCTATATGAATTTTGGAATAGTCTTTTTCTAGTTCTGTGATAGGGATAACATTGACTCCGTACACTGCTTTGGGCAATATGGCCATTTTAACAATACTGATTCTGCCTACCTATGAGAATGGAATGTTTTTCTATTTGTTTGTATCTTCTCTGATTTCCTTGAGCAATGCTTTGTAATTCTCAGAGAGATTTCTCACCTCTCTGGTTAGCTGTATCCCCACATACACAGTTTCTCCACCAGGTTCCTTTTCCTCACCTGTGGTGCTGCTGTCTTTCTCTAATCCTTGGGGCTCATCAAGGGCCAGTGTTGAGTGTTCGTCTAATCTCACCCTCCCTCCTGTGTCCTCTCACAATTCTTAGTTATCATCCTGAATGGAGTGTGTTACATTTATAAGTGTGCATTCATCTGAACATTGTGTCTGCTTGAAGGTGATCAGCACCACCTTAGACTATAGATTCCTACTCCCAGGGTGACGGGCATGATGGCTCTTTATTTCAATAATTTCTTTCAGACTCTGTCGCAGGAGTCATTCAGTAAAAATAAACAAACTTGAATAAATGAATAGATTTATTGAAGTGATTAATTCTGTAATCTGCTCTAATTGAAACTACAGAGCACCAGAAAAATCCAAAAACACACAAATATTCTGATGTTGACACAGAATTTCAGAGTTAGAAATGAGTGTAGTGAAAGTATTTAAGCACCCTTTGGGAAGAGGGACTTAAGACCCCTAAGGTGACCATTTCTGCTCCTGACCAAGATGAAGTAACAAGAAGCATATTTATACTCCCACCCGAAACAACTCTCCCTCTCTCTCTCTCTCTCTCTCACACACACACACACACACACACACACACACACACACACACAACTGTATGCAACAGTGATATTTAAGACTTTGCATGTCAGGCAACACAAGAAATGGACTCCTGGGAGAAGGGAACACAGGAGGTGATCTGCACTTGCTCCAGGCAATTTCCAGGCTTCCTGAGTGCCTGGTTTGTGTACCTCCCTAGGCTGTGTACCAGGAAAGGCCATGGTGTGTAAGGAGAAGCCCAGGTAGAACTCAGAATCTCTCTGAGTGGAAGACAGAACTGGAAGTACAGGGGATCAGAGAGTTAGGGTTTGCAAAGCAGAACACAGAGAAAACAGAAATAATTCCAAGATCAGCAAAGGCTTCTCTGAAGCCTTCAGTTAAGTACAGACCAGCCTATCCAAACACGTGAGAAAACAACACAAAGTTGGAGAAGGAACTATGTAAAAGCATTAGAGGAAAACATCCTTGGGAACTCACACAGAGAAGGGTATATTCCAATTTCTACCAGCCAACGTGGAAAGCATCATAATTCACAGGGCAACAAGCACAGCACTCAGAAACATTCTGCTTCAGGGCAGGGAAAACATATTTTTGTTGCTAATGCTCTGGTCTTGCCTAACCCAGCAAGACCTGAAAAAAGTCAAACTGTTTCCAAGCAATTTAGCTATGTATCAGAGAGAAATTCAAGACTATTTGTAGAAATACAAAAATATCCAGCACATAATAAGGTAAAATTCTTGTCTAGCATCCAGTCAAAGATGAGAGAAATACTAAAACAGAGGAAAAAAAAAATCATTGAAACTGACCCAGGTGTGACACAGATGTTAGAAATTTTCAGCACGGGAACACAATTACTATGCCTGGGTTCCACATGTTCAAGAAGCAAAAATTGAACATGTTAAGAAGAGACACAACGATATAAAAAGATTCCAATCGAAGTTCTGGAGATAAAAAGAATAATATTCAAGATGAAAGATATACCACACGGACATAAGAGATTAA
The DNA here is from genome assembly GCF_000951035.1 of Colobus angolensis palliatus. Taxonomy (NCBI): domain Eukaryota; kingdom Metazoa; phylum Chordata; class Mammalia; order Primates; family Cercopithecidae; genus Colobus; species Colobus angolensis. The sequence goes on along the minus strand of NW_012115744.1, from coordinate 2,589,421 downwards.
ATACTGCATTGGTTAATATGAAAACATAGCCGTAGAAATAATCCAACATAGAGAGAAGGAAGACAGGGAAGAAAAAGAATTGTGGTTAATTGAGCTGTGGGACAACATCAGATGGTTAAATAACAGTATAACTGGCGTCCCCAAAGAAGAGGAGGGAACAAAAAAAAAATTTGAAAGAATAATGACTAACATTTTCCAAATTTGATGACATCTGCAAACCACAGAAGTAAGTAACTCAACAAACTCCCCATACAAAACTCCTGAAGAAACTAATGCCAGGACACCTCATAGAGCAATTGCTTAAAACCAGTGATAAACAGAAAATTACAGAATCATCTGGGGCTGGTGTGAAGTGAGGGATAGAGTGTTAGATACAGAGAAACAAAGATCAGAATGACAGTGGGCTTCTCTCCTCAGAAGTGAACACAGGTCTTCTCTTGTGCATTTTGAGACAGGGTCTCACTCTGTCGCACCCAGGCTGGAGTGCAATGGTGCAATCTCAGCTCACTGCAACCTCAGCCTCTTGGGTTCAAGTGATTCTCCTGTTTCAGCCTCCTGAGTAGCTGGGATTACAGGCATGTGCCACCACGCCCAGGTAATTTTTCTATTTTTAGTACAGATGGGGTTTCGCCATGTTGGCCAGGCTGATCTCGAACTCCTGACCTCAGGTGATTCACCCACCTCGGCCTCCCAAAGTGCTGGGATTACAGACATGAGCCACCGCCTAGCCTGAAGATAGGTCCCATGCATTCCAGCCCTACATTTTCTTTGCAGGAGGATTGAGGTTGGGGGGATACTTTGGCAGCTGCCTAGATGTCGTTGGCCACAGAATCAGGCCCAACATCCAGTCCCAAGGGTCCAGGCCATTTTCTTTGTGCTTGATCACAAGAGGTCAGGTGTCTGCTCCACACTGGGTAATATGACTGGGGATAAGCGTCTCCAGGAAGCCCTGAACAATTGGTAACAGTCGCCAGACCACTGCCCTCTGGTGTCATACTACCCCTGTTGTAGCTGAAGAGGGGACTGAATAATGGAGGAGTGTGTGCAGCCAGTTTAATAGTACACTGAATGTCACACAGAAAGACATTCTCTCCTCTTCTCATCTACACAGGGGCATGCCTCTCGCGCTCTTCTGTGCTCACAGGACCATCTTCCCTGCTGTCCCAGTTGCCAAGGACTTGGGTTGCAGGTGTTTGTATATAGCCCTGTTTTCAGAGTGACATTTGCTCAGAGCAAAGGGTGACTGTTTTTTGTTTTCTCCCCCAATCCTGTAACCTGAAGATCCCAGAAGAGTCACAAACATATATCCCAGTTTTAATAAACGTGTTCCATAATGACTTAAACACAAAGTTCTCAAAACATTTTTTTCCAAATGCACAGTTGTCTTATAAATATATATGTACACATTGCACTAGTTTATTATTTGTGATCTAAATAGGATTCATTTCCTTGGGGTAAAACAAATGATAATTTAGATTATCCAACATTTTTGTTTCAAATGCTTGTTTTCTTGTAAATGGTTACAAGACCTGAAAATTTTCTAGTAGTTTATCCATTTTGGAAGATAACTAATTAAACAGCTGGATGACTGAGAAACTCAGATGAATGCATTAATTCCTGTAAGATAAATTTTGACTAATTAACTTAAATCCACATGAACCAGGAAAGAGAGTAAGGGGGAGTTCTTGGCCTTCTAGTATTTTCATTTACCAGCTTTGTTTAGACTTATCTGCACTTTCTGTATTCAGCTGGGTAAGACACCCCCCAATGAAATAGACAGCTTCAAGTCTTTACTCTCTGGGGTCTGACTAGAAGGCGGAGGTGCAGGATCCCACATGAATGCCCCTTCTCTCAAAATTTCCACTCTCACTTTTCAGATCTCTGAACATTTTTAATTTTGTATCTGATGCCATGCTGGCAGGGTAGCAGGTGGGTGAGGTGCCCTGGTGAGAATGCATGTCACTTGTCACCAGGCTACATGCACGCCCACATCTGTACTTGATGCCAGGGTGAGCCCTGCTGCACCTGCAATGGCTCTCCCAGCAAACCCTTCCTGTGAGCCTTGATCCCATTAGGACCAGGAGACCCACAACAGACTGCTTACTGGGGTCATTTCCCAGCAAAAGTGTAGTGGGACAGGCAGGTAAGAAACAGCCAAAAAAATACATGACAGCAAAGGCAAGACAGTACGGTGAGTATTACAGTCCTTGCACCCAGATGCTCTGCAGGGCCCAACTCACTGCTCCTTTCCAGAAAGTTACTTGATCAATCTTCAAGAAGTCTGACCAAGGCAAGTGGACTGGAATTTAAGAAGAAAAAGAGGTGAAGCACACTCATAATGACTGAGTTTCTATTAGAGTCTAAGTGCTTAATACCGGTTATCTCATTCAGACTTACATAATAAATGAAACAGTTCGTAGAATCTTCATCTGTACGAAAATAAATGGGAAAGCAATTAAGCTTGATGATCGCCTAAAGATGGAGGTGGCAAATGAAAGATTCTGGAGTTCAGCCCCCTCCTTTATCCAGCTTGGAGGTTGGGCTCTCCGCTGTATCGGGGCTGCTCCCATGTTTTTAGAGTTTCACAGGTAAATCCTTTGCTTCTAGCAAAAATTCAATACATAAAAGAGCCAAAGGTTGAGGCATGGGAAGATGACACATCTGTCCCCCAAGATGTCTCTGAAGATCCTTCAGGGCAACTTGGGGTCCCCCAGGTTCACATCCTCATAATGTCTGCATCACGTCACCATGGATTAAGCAGGCCCTGGCAGTGAGCACAATACTGGAGGCATAAGCACCCACCGCCATACTCGGCTGGAGTCTCTGTCCCTGCCACCTGCACTGTCCGTGTGACTCAAACCTAGGCCTACCTTGCACCTCCATTCTGCTTCTCCTCCTCACCTTGACATCACCCCCTTAAAAGACTTTGTTACACTGATAGGGCAGCCAGCAGAAGGGCAGCCTGGCTGGTCTCTGATGAAAGTCTAAACAAGCACTCCCTGCCTTGCGCACTGATTGGATTAATCCCCTCACTCCTCAAGGTCCTACAAACCTCAAGGCTGAAGTCTGAATCCCTGAGCAGCCTCTGCATTTCTCGTGCAGCCATCCAGAACGTTAGCTTCTTGCCTGCTGCACTGTGCCTGTGGCAGCCCTGGATGGCACTCTGTCCCCCAGCACCACTCCCACAAAATGCTCTGCCTCTGAGTCACAGTCTCCACCTGTCCTCTTCTATGCAGGTAGCCTCAGAAGCTCTACCCCAGGCAGGACGGCCTGAGCACACTGGGGGCCTGTATTGACTTTCCCTCTCAGGTTCCATCCACAAGAGTGTGATGTGTTCAGTTGCCTTTGTCGGCTCCCTGTGTCCATTGCTAGGGGCAAGGACATGCGGCAGAGACGGAAGATAGAGACAGTCTTGTATGATCATGTTTAGAGTCCTCGTCGCAACTTGCTGCTCAAGGCAAGTGGAGAGGCCAGGACAGCATATGCAATGGCGATGAATAAATCCACATGCTCTATAAAATATTGGAAACTCAGGATGACAGCTGAGCTTCCTTGAGCTCAGGGTCAGCCTTTTCTTCAGCTCCTTCACGTTATGTTCCCGAGCAGAAACAAACACACGTTGCAGAGTGGCATGTGGGGTGAAGGAGGCCTGCATGTCTGTGGTGACAATCAAAATAACTGATAAACTTGGATGGGGTGTGTCTATTAAAATAGTGGTAGCTGCCACTCAGGACTGCCCACTGCCTGCCAAGTTAGGAACATGGCCTCACATCCATACACCAACCCTGTGAGGGGAGGGGCCAGATCCCCTTTTTATAGAGATGTTGTCATGAACTCCCGAAACTAAGGTCAAACTTGGGGTCTTCCCAGTTTTAAGGACTGTGTTTAAGCTATGCACTCTTGGACCGCCTCGGGACCTGCCTGTAACTCTTGTACCTTCATGCCTGCACCTCACCCTGTAATATTAGCTCTCCAGGTACATGAGCCTCACCTACTTCCCCACGCAAACACACCCACATACTCCCCCACCCCAGAGGGTGCTGGAAAGCTCTATCTATCCTTCAGGGTCTGGTATAAATGTACTCTTCCTTATTCTATCCCCAGCACCTTGTTTCTTAAAGTGCAATTCAATGTTTCCCACTTCCAAAAAGCATTTATTTTTATTAGTGAGCTTATATCATCTGAGAAATAATGACTCAAGACTGTCCCTAGTAAAAGTGACCCTAGTTGGCCATCATTTGTCGTGGTATGGAGATGAGTGAGGAGAGAAAATGTTGAACTGGGGAGAATACCCCAGAATGCGTCCCTAGACCTAGCACAGAGTAGGAATGCAATAAACAAAGCCGTTGTTGACTGACTGGCTCAGCCTGTCCTAAGCGAGGCTGTTTCAAGGGAGCTGCTGCACCACAGACTGAAGCCTGACCTTGATCCCTACATACCTTCCCACCTAGACCCAGGGGGTTATCTCCTAGACTGGAGAAATATGCATATCCCACCTGAGCTATTTCACACTGCTCACAGCTCCGGGCCAGCAAAGACGAAGAAGCACTATAATCATTGAAACAAGACCAGTAGCTGTCATCGTCCTATAATAACAGAGCAACACAGTTTTCTCAGCTGCATGGAAGACTGCCTATTAGGAGGTCATCTGAGGGAAGCCAGTCATCCATTATGAGCACCATATCATATTTCCCCCCCATATTTTGTTTTAATATTCTAAAGTTCCTTAGAGGAAAAGTGGCTTATGCTTGGCTGATGGTTTCTCTTATCCTAAAATAGTATGGGGGATTCTTTTTAAGGAATCTCATTATCCAGTTTACCTCTTTTTCCCACAGTTCCTTTTCATTCATTCAGTCCTTCATTTATTTATTTGCCGCCATAATAGGGCCATCAACAAAGATCTGTGGGGTGACTCTTTCGCACATAATGAACCGGGCTCCCATTTGGAAATTACAGTAATATATTATCCATTAATACCAGAAAGAGGTGAGTGGTAACTAAGAAGCACCCTGCAAGGCTGGACCAAATTACAAGGCAGAGTTGAAGGGAGACTTCTAAACATCTGAACCATCTGTTTCTTAATTTGCAACATTTGGGCAGCTTTTAAAGGCACAATCCCATATTTAAGTAATCTTCATTGTTCATTTGTTCAGCTCCTGTGTTCCAGACATTATATTTTTTATTAAATGGCAGTTTCTTAGGCTCAATTCAGATGGTAATAATTTGGAAGATCACTGACAAAGTGATGACATCCTAAGTTTTTTTAACTTGAAATGCTTGCTCCCCTCCCTACGAATTACAGGAAAAGCTGAGTGTGTGCAATGAAGTTTATTTTTCTAAGGAGAAGATACCAATGTCTCATGAGATAGTCAGAGAATTCTACGATCTCCTCAAAGTCAAGGACTGCTGTCTCTAAACGTGTTACGAATGACAAATATGGAGCAGAATGCCTGCTCAGATAGGCCATCTTCTTAAGAAAGGAGAGAAGTGCTTTTATAATGTCAGGACTCCTATTCTTTGAAAAACTGCTCTATGGATATAACAAGTAGAGAATTGAGAACCACAGGTACAGTTCACATTGAACAGGACAGGGAGCCTGAACACTCACTCAGGCTTAAGTTCTGAACCTCATGACTTATGCTAACTTCCTGTAGGATGGTAGGTAATTCACTGATTCTGCTTGTGATTGTTTCCTTCATCTATAAGCCAAATGACTGAAACACCTGGGCTGTAAATTATGTCCAGCAATTGAATCTCTAAAATATTCTTAAAAGAGTATGTTTACATATTTGGGCTTTATATATATACTTTAAAACTTCTACATGCTCAGGAATTTGCTTACATATTTACATTTATCTACATATGTTTTATATTACATGTTTACTCTCCTTGATGTCCTCAGGCCTCCTATTCAAACACGTAACTGAACTTAAGCTCATTACCTGCTAGACTTTACATGCACATTGTGAATAGAGATCTAGCTCAGAATGTACTTCGTTTTTCAGTTGTTGCACAATGCTTAGTCATTTTCATGGGCTTCATTTAAATTCTATTAATGGACTAGATTAAAATATATTTCAAGAGGATAAAGAAAATGCATCTACATCTGATAAAATGAAATATACCCAGTGATCTCATAATTCATTTGGGGAAAAAACACACTATGAGAAAGGAAATGTGACACTCACATGAAATATACCAGGTTACAGAGGCGGTGACTGCCCTCTCTTTTGTCATTTGCCTAGATGTACTGTTAAAAATGTGTTCTGTCTTGATTAGGCCTAGCAGGGCCGAAATAAATCATTAAATACTGATAAGCAGATGCTTTGTAAATGGAAAGGCGTGTATAATTGTCCCATGATCACGCTCAACATTCCTGCCTCATTAGATACCTGAGAAATATGGGGCTTGGCTGACAGGTACTTGAGGCAACTGCGCCACCTCACTCCACCCAACTAATCACATTCAGATTCGGAAACTTTCATAGCCACACCCTCTGAAAAAGCCACAACAGCTCCTTGCATGATCCTTTCTCCATACCCAAGACATTTTCAAGTTGTATTTGAACTCTGCTCTGTATAGTTCACTATGGCAAAAGCTATTTGAGGCTAAGAGAAGAAACACATTTATTCCTGCTCTCTTGAAGTTGCTTTCAACAGATACAACTGCTTCTCTCTCTCTTGCACCCCCACACCCCGTCTACCTATTTATTACAGGTCAAAATAATAAACTAGAGAGAAAAGTAAAGGGCAATGGAAGCTCAGAAGATGGAGAATTTGCATGTAGGCAAGGGGCTAATGAAATGCATTTAAAATTTGTTTGCTTTTTAGAAGGGTAAGATTGTATATAGACACTTATAAGAAAAAAGTAAGACCCTCTGGGTGAAAGAAGAGGTGGGTCAATATGTGGCTTTTTTTTTTAAAGAAAAGGGCAGTTTCTAGGAATCATCCATGGAAATAAAAGTGGTGAAATAGCCTGAGATCTGATCATTGGAGTAATGCAGGAATGTGTACCTCACATATAGCCAGCAGAAATACATCATTACACATTTGTCGTCATCCTTATTTTGTTTTTGTTTTCTCATTTGTTGTTAAAAGACAAGAACATTTAGAGAAGATATTTCTGGTAGCAGCATAGTGCTTGATTGTAATGGCAAATACAGTGGAGGAAGAGATTTGAGGTCATGGAACTCTATGGAGATCATTAATGTCACACAGTGGTTCGAGTGTCAGGAAATAAGTGGGGAAGAAAGATAAAATAATATTCATTTTTAAGTAGTCTAATGTATTCCTCTCACCTGTTGGATTCAATTACATTTTTTTCTTTTTATTATGCTTCAAGTTCTGGGGTACATGTGCAGAGCATACAGGTTTTTACATAGGTATACACGTGCCATGGTGGTTTGCTGCAACCATCAACCCGTCATCTACATTAGGTATTTCTTCTAATGCTATCCCTCCCCTTGCCCCCCACCCCCTGACAGGCCCTGGTGTGTGATGTTCCCCTCCCTGTGCCCATATGTTCTCATTGTTCAATTCTCACTTATGAGTGAGATCTTGCAGTGTTTGGTTTTCTGTTCTTGTGTTAGTTTGCTAAGAATAATGGTTTCCAGCTTCATCCATGTCCCTGCAAAGGACGTGAACTCATCCTTTTTCATGGCTACATAGTATTCCATGGTGTATATGTGCCACATTTTCTTTATCCAGTCTACCATTGATGGACATTTGGGTTGGTTCCAAGTCTTTGCTATTATGAAAAGTGCTGCAATAAACATACATGTGCATGTGTCTTTATAGTAGAATTATTTATAATCCTTTGAGTCAAATGGTATTTCTGGTTCCAGATCCTTCAGGAATCACCACACTGTCTTCCACAATGGTTGAACTAATTTACACTCCCACCAACAGTGTAAAAGTGTTCTTATTTCTCTACATCCTCTCCAACATCTGTTGTTTCCTGACTTTTTAATGATCACCAAACTGGCGTGAGATGGTATCTCATTGTGGTTTTGATTTGCATTTCTCCAATGATGATGGAGATGATGAGCTTTTGTCTTGTTTTTAGAAGTGTCTGTTGATATCCTTTGTCCACTTTTTGATACGTTTGTTTGTTTGTTTGTTTTCCTTGTAAATTTGTTTAAGTTCTTTGTAGCTTCTGGATATCAGCCCTTTGTCAGATGAACAGATTGCAAAAATTTTCTCCCATTCTATAGATTGTCTGTTCACTCTAATGATAGTTTCTTTTGCTGTGCAGAAGTTCTTCAGTTTAATTAGGTCCCATTTGCTAATTTTGGCTTCTGTTGCCATTGCTTTTGGTGTTATAATCATGAAGTATTTGCCCATGCCTGTG
>NW_012115744.1:2562359-2581022 GCF_000951035.1 Colobus angolensis palliatus | reverse complement strand
AGAAGCTCCTCAGTTTAATTAGATCTCATTTGTGAATTTTGGCTTTTGTTGCTATTGCTTTTGGGGTTTTAATCATGAAGTCCTTGCCCATGCCTGTGACCTGAATGGTATTGCCTAGGTTTTCTTCTAGGGTTTTTATGGTTTTAGGTCTTACTTTTAAGTCTTTATTTCATCTTGAGTTAACTTCTGTATAAGTTGTAAGGAAAGGGTCCAGTTTCCATTTTCTGCACATGGGAATCATTTCTCCATTGCTTGTTTTTGTCAGATTTGTCAAAGATCAGATGGTTGTAGATGTGTGGCATTATTTCTGAGGCCTCTGTTCTGCTCCATTGGTCTATATGTCTGTTTTGGTACAAGTACCATGCTGTTTTGGTTACTGTAGCCTTGTAGTATAGTTTGAGGTCGGGTAACATGATGCCTCCAGCTGTGTTCTTTTTGCTTAGGATTGTCTTGGCTATACGGGCTTGTTTTTGGTTTCATATGAAATTTAAAGTAGGTTTTTCTAATTCTGTGAAGAAAGTCAGTGGTAGCTTGAAGGGGATAACATTGAATCTATAAATTACCTTGGGCAGTATGACCATTTTCACTATATTGATTCTTCCTATCCATGAGCATGGAATGTTTGTTCATTTGTTGTGTTTTCTCTTATTTTCTTGAGCAGTGGTTTGTAGTTCTCCTTGAAGAGGTCCTTCACATCCCTTGTGAGTTGTATTCCTAGGTATATTATTCTTTTTGTAGCAATTTTGAATGGGAGTTCATGCATGATTTGTCTCTCTGTCTGTCTATTATAGGTGTATAGGAATGCTTGTGATTTTTGCACATTGATTTTGTATCCTGAGACTGCTGAAGTTGCTTATCAGCTTAAGGAGATTTTGGGCTAAGACAATGGGGTTTTCTAAATATATAATAATGTCATCTGCAAACAGATACAATTTGACTTCCCCTCTTTCTATTTGAATACACTTTATTTCTTTCTCTCACCCAATTGCCCTGGGCATAACTTCCAGTAGTATATTGAATAAGAGTGGTGAGAGAGGGCATCCTTGTCTTGTGCCGGTTTTCAAAGGGAGCCCATTCAGAATGATACTGGCTGTGGGTCTGTCATAAATGGCTCTTATTCGTTTGAGATATGTTCCACCAATACCTAGTTTATTGAGTTTTTAGCATGAAGCAGTGTTGGATTTTACCAAAGACCTTTTCTGCATCTATTGAGATAATCCTATGGTTTTTGTCATTAGTTCTGTTTATATGGTGGATTATGTTTATTGAGTTGCTTAGGTTGAACCAGCCTTGCATCCCAAGGATGAAGCTGACTTGATTGGGGTAGATAAGCTTTTTGATGTGCTGCTGGATTTGGTTTGCCAGTATTTTATTGAGGATTTTTGCATCGATGTTCATCAGGGATATTGGTCTAAAATTCTCTTTTTTTGTTGTGTCTCTGCCAGGTTTTGGTATCAGGGTGATGCTGGTCTCATAAAATGAGTTAGGGAGGAGTCCCTCTTTTACTATGGTTTGGAATAGTTTCAGAAGGAATGGTATCAGCTCCTCTTTGTACTTCTAGTAGAATTCGGCTCTGAATCCATCTGTTCCTGGGCTTTTCTTTGGTTACCAGGCTATCAATTACTGCCTCAATTTCAAAAAATGTTAAGGGCAGCCAGAGATAGGTCAAGTTACCCACAAAGGGAAGCCCATTAGACTAACAACAGATCTCTCTGCAGAAATCATACAAGCCAGAAGACAGAGGGGGCCAATATTCAACATTCTTAAAGAAAGAATTTTCAACCCAGAATTTCATATCCAGTCAAACTAAGTTTCATAAGCAAAAGAGAAATAATATCCTTCATAGAGAAGCAAATGCTGAGAGATTTTATCACCAGCAGGCTGGCCTTACTAGAGCTCCTGAAGGAAGCTCTAAATATGGAATGGAAAAACCAGTACCAGTCACTCAAAAACATACCAAATTGTAAAGACCATGGACACTATGAAGAAACTGTATCAGCTAATGGGCAAAAAAATCAGCTAGCATCATAATGACAGGATCAAATTCACACATAACATTGTGACCTGGAATTAATGTGATGGGTTCAATGTAATGTAATAGACTAAAATATGTAAATGGGCTAAATGCCCCAATTCAAAGACACAGACTGGCAAATTGGATAAAGAGTCAACATCCATCAGTGTGCTGTCTTTAGGAGGCCAATCACATGTGCAAAGACACACACAGGCTCAAAATAAAGGGATAGAGGAATATTTACCAAGAAAATGGAAAGCAAAAAATTAGCAGGGGTTTCAATCCTAGTCTTTGATAAAACAGACTTTAAACCAACAAAGATCAAAACACAAAAAAGAGTATTACATAATGGTAAAGAGGTCAATGCAACAAGAAGAGACAACTTCCCAAAATATATATGCACCCAATACAGGAGCACACAGATTCACAAAGCAAGTTCTTAGAGACCTACAAAGAGACTTAGACTCCCAAACAATAATAGTTGGAGTCTTTAACACCCAACTGTCAATATTAGACAGATCAATGAGACAGAATATTAACAAGGATATTCAGGACTTGAATTCAGCTCTGGACCAAGCAGACCTAATAGACATCTACAGAACTCTCCACCCCAAATCCACAGAATATACATTCTTCTCAGCACCACATAACACTTATTCTAAAATTGACTACGTAATTGGAAGTAAAACACTCCTCAGCAAATGCAAAAGAACGGAAATCATAACAGTCTTTCAGACCACGGTGCAATCAAATTAGAACTCAGGATTAAGAAACTCACTCAAAACCACACAACTACATGGAAACTGAACAACCTGCTCCTGAATGAATACTGGGTGGGTAAATAATGAAATTAAGGGAGAAATAAATAAGTTCTTTGAAACCAGTGAGAACAAAGATACAATGTAGCAGAATCTCTGAGACACAGCTAAAGCAGTGTTTAGAGGCAAGTTTATAGCACTAAATGCCCACAGGAGAAAGCAGGAAACATCTAAAATCTACACCCTAACCTCACAATTAAAAGAACTAGAGAAGCAAGAGCAAACAAATTCAAAAGCTACCAGAGAACAAGAAATAACGAAGATGAGCAAAACTGAAGGAGATAGCATAAAACTCTTCAAAAAAAATGAATGAATCCAGGAGCTGGTTTTTTGAAAAGATTAACAAAATGGATAGACCACTAGCCAGACTAATAAGGAAGAAAAGAGAGAAGAATCAAATAGAAAGAATAGAAACTGATAAAGTGGATATCACCACTGATCCCAAAGAAATACAAACTACCATCGGAGAATGCTATAAACACCTCTATACAAATAAACTAGAAAATCTACAAGAAATGGATAAATTCCTGGACTCATACACCCTCCCAAGACTAAACCAGGAAGAAGGAGAATCCCTCTATTACGTTTTTATATTCTTCTTCCTCTGGGAAGTTTTCTTTGAATTCCAGATCTACTTACCATCTTCCCCTACCATCTCTTACAAACCAGCTGTATGCTAACACTGATTCCTCATTGCAGAAAAGAACCAATAATACCAGCGGACTAATACCCAAGAGTGAACACGCTGTTCCATTCTTCCTTTCTCCCCTTTACTTATGGTCTCTTTCTCATACTAGTATGAGGGGTAGCCAAATAGGATTTGTAATCTGGCCTCCTATTTTAGAAAGAGTGGTTCATTGTTTTTTATTTAGGTTCCAGAAATGGATGGAGTTACTCGATACTGCTAGAATTAATTCCAGCTCACAATTCACATTGTGAAAGGAAAAATAAACAGTTGGTTAAAACGTAGCACGTGCCATCTGAAAACAGAGTACGCAGATAAACCTGCATGTAAATCTGAAATTAACTGCCTGTTATTTCCAAACAAAACCTATGAGGCCCTCTCTGGCCAGCATGTTAATGAGACCCTCCCTTCCCTCTGTCCACACCAAATGCTCATCTCATTGAAGATGCCTACCGTACTCTAATGATTTCCTGCATTGACCTTTAACCCCATGTGCCCCCCAACTCCTCTAGAAATTTTTTAGATTCAGAGTTGCAATATTGAAGCCCTTTTAGGAAACCCCACACACTGCACTTTGCTTCCTATGAAAGACTTCCTGTGGATGAGCCGGGGGACTGGCGTGCCCTACAGAGCATCCTCACACAAGGACAAAAACAACTGTGCACTGAAACTTAGAATAACCTTTCCCCATGAGTCAGAAGTGACTTACACAACTTAGACATTCTCCCTGGAACACGATCAAATGTCATCTTTCTCCTCCCTTTTCTCCTCTAGAGCTGGAAGGGTTAGAGGCAGCCTGTTTCTAACAAAAACACAAACATTTAGGGGTTTGGTGGTTAACATTAAATGCTGCCTTCAAAAGCTCACAGAACTATGGGGAAGAAATTTATAATTCAGTATGCCATGTACTGTAATATGCATTAAACACAATCAGATTTTCCTTCTGGCAGATTCCTCCAAACATTATGAAGCTGTGTTGACCACCCTTACTTGGCTTTGGAGAGAATAATCAGGAAAAAGTATAGCTTCTCTTTATGAACCCTACAATCCCTCAAAAAGATGACCCCCCCTTCATTAAGTGTCTCGTGACAGGGCAGAGTGACAAATGATGTAATTCTGGAAGAGGCATATTTTTGTGGTGAGACACAGGGATTTCAGGGCAAAAGAGTCTCACGTTGAAGCCCTGGATCTAACACTTACTTGTTCTATAATGTTGGGCTTTATCTCTCTGCACCTCAGCTTTCTCTGTTGTAAAACAGGCCTAATAAAAAATGCCTACCTCTTAAGGTGTTGTGTACACCAAATGAGTGAAAACACATGCTTGGAACCGTGCATAGCCTGTAATGAGTCCTGCCTAATTGTTAGTGGACTAAAGTCCACTAAACATAGTTTAGTCACTGGACTAAAGATAACCATCAAAGATGCACAGGGCAACATATGACTTGCACCAGACTCTCTAGAAGCTCAAAGAAAAAGCATGACCCATGGTATTCAGCCTTTGCATTTGTAGCGATACCACCAGAGTGAGCCTCTTCCACACACAGCTTCAACTACTTCCTCTAAATTGACAGCGCTATGTCAGGTCCAGATCACTGTCATGGTCTCCCGTCCAAGGCACCCAACTTCTCACTTATCAGTGACGCCCGAAAAATGGATAGAAACATCAAAAAGTGAATCTGTCCCGTGGTCCTTTTCTTCTTCTATATTCATAAATACTCCACACTGAGCAAAGGAAGTTTGGTCCCATTTCAGTGAATGGCCTTTCCATCTGCCCTCATCCCACATGCCAGGAATCTGGATGAGGCTGTCAGACACCTCTCCTCACTTTTCATATGCATTAGTCTTTCTAGTTCTGGGCCTAAACTCTCTCATGAATTCACTGTCTCTAATTCTGCTCTCCCAGCAGAGCCTCAACAGTCCCCTAAAGTTGATCTGCAATATCTGCTGTCAGATTTATCCTGTACAAACCAACTACATCCTCACTCTCCTGGCTTGCAGAGAGAACAATAAATGACCCCGTTTCAGTCAATTACACATGCCTGCCTTGGACTTTTCATCGAGAGGGTAATAAAAGGAAGCTGTTCTATGAAGCCCAACTGAGCAGAAACAAAGGGAAGAATATTTTCAGCATGGACAAAGGTAAGTCACTAACTTATATGTGAAGATTATTCAAGCACATACACGGGGCAGAGTAGTGATCACTGTGTAACTCAGAAAGCCTAGGGAGGTGGGAGCACTGCTCAAGATGTATCTGGAAGGACAGGCAGAGGCTTCATTACTAAAAAGCCTGTGTGCCTGCTTAGGTACACACATCGTCTTCAGGAAATTGTTAAATAACAGTGAGCTGGCATTGCCAAGATTTAGCACTTAATCTATAAACACTAAAAGATTTTCACATGCACAATTTAAAAAACTCATCCAATGGTGTGTCAGGTGAAACCTTATAAAACTGTAATAGAAACCAGCTGCGTGTGCGGACTCCCAGCACGTCCGTGTTCACTTCTGGCTCAGCAGAGTGTGAAGGACGTGGTCTGGGGATAGAAAGCTGCTGGCACAAGGACACCTGGGCTCCAACCAGGAAGTAAGAGAACTGAGAAGGGAAAGGCAATCCAGGGTTGGGAATCCAACCTCCCTGGGTTCAGGCACAGTTCAATCTGAGTTTAAAGTGAATACTTGGGACATTTATTATCTTATCTGAGTAAGTTATCTGCTTCTTAAGAGTGATGAGCTCATTTTTATGGTCTTGCTTTTGACTTTCAGGCTTCCCATGGGAACTTCATAAAGAACCCATAAATACATGTTTATCTGTGTCTGTAGCATAATCCAGATTTTTGTTGAGCTGGAAGTTACCTCAAAAATTAATTTTTGTATGTCTGAATAAATAAAAGTATACTGCCACTCTTATAAATAATGTACACATAGAATGGACATATTCTGCCCAGGGAATTTAACTGTTAAGGCTGAGACACACACATCCATATTCAATAGATGATTGTATTTGCAATTGTGTAAGAAGAGCAATAGAAAGTACAAATATAAATTATGCTCCCTTCCTTTAAAATACAAATCGAAGTATGATGTTATTAATAGCTATAATACACAATGTCTTGTATGATAGTTGCTTTAATTTCTGAGCATGTGACACTTTCCAATCTTCATTTTAACATTTTTATGCATGTTATTGCATAACAGAATTCAGAGAGAGAATAGTTTTTCTTACCCTACTACTGATGTGTAAGTTTTGAGCCGAAACTTTTATTAAATATAATATAATAAGAATTACATGCACACGTTGTACCAATTGCCACTTTCCTGGTTTTGAAGTTGCACTATAGTTAAGTAAAATGTAACCAACAAGGAAACTGGGTGAAGGGGGCATGGGTCCTCCCCACACTATCCTTGCTACTTCCCAAAGGAAAAATTCTGTAATTATTTTGAAATAAAATGTTATTTTAAAAAAGCACACTTGCATTGTAGAATTGACCCCATTTAGTCATGGTGTATTCCTCCTTTTATGTGTTCCTAATTCTACCGGTTAACTTTTAAAAACTATTTCAGTGTTAAACTATAAGAGAATATAGTTCCATATTTTTAAATTATTGAGTTTTGTATGCTTTTTAATATCAGATTAATAACGGCCTCATAAAATGGGTTGCAAAGTTGTCACTCCTCTGTTTCATAAAAGAGTTTTGAGTGGCAGTGGTGTCATTTTATGCTTAAATATTGGATAAAATTTATCAGAGGGGCCATGTGTACCTGGAATGTTTAATTATTGGTGGAAAAGTGTTTGGCCAGGTTCTCAATTTCTTTAATGTATCTAAGCCTATTCAGATTGAACTACTTGAATCAGTTTTGGTAATTTGTGTCTTTCAAATAATTTGTTCATTTCACTTAAGTTATTGAATTTGTTGACATAAAGTTGTGTATAATATTACCTTATCATTTTAAGGTCAGTAGAATTTGTAATTATATCTACTTTTCCCACCTTAATAGCATGATTTGTGTCTCTTAAGTCTTCATCATTTTATCAGAGTGTAAATTTTATTGTTATTTTCAGTGAAACATCTTTCAATTCTATTTACTTTTCTAATTGTATTATTGTTCCTCTTTTCCTTGATTAAGAGATAAATTGAAAATAGAGACAGATAAGATAGAGAAATAAATAATAGAAAAACATAATTTCTATGAATTGCTTTCTGTTTTTATATTATTTTTTCCTTCTGCTTAATTCGGGGGTATTTGTTCTTTGCAATTTTAAGTTAAAAACTTAGCCAACTGTAGTGTGCGGTGGCTCACGCCTGTAATCCCAGCACTTTGGGAGGCTGAGGTGGGCAGATCACGAGGTCAGATGTTCGAGACCAGCCTAACCAACATGATGGAACCCCATCTCTACTAAAAAAATACAAAAATTAGCCGAGTGTGGTGGCATGCGCCTGTAATTCCAGTCACTCAGGAGGCTGAAGCAAGAGAATTGCTTGAACCCGGCAAGCGGAGGTTGCAGTGAGCCGAGTTCGTGCCACTGCACACCAGCCTAGGTGAGAGTGAGACTCCGTGTCAAAACAAAAACAAAACCAAAAACAAAAAAAAACACAAAGAAAATGTAGACAACTAATTTTAGATTGTTTTTCTTTTCTAATGTAACTGTTTAAAGCTATACATTTCTTTTGAAAACTGTAAGATGTATACCCCAGTCTTTTTAAAATTATTATTGATTTAAAAATCTATTCTTTTGATAGTGATTGGCCTCTTTGGCCAACATTATTTAATTTCTAATTACTTGAGGATTCTCCAGATATCATTCTATTATTTCTCATTAATTCTGCTGTGATCAGCAAATATCTCTGTATCATATGAATCTTGTTATATTTATTGTGACTCATCTCAAAGACTAGAATATTGTCTATTTTGGTAAATGTTTACAAACACTTAAAAAGCATGTATACCCTGCTGTTGCTGAATGCAGTATTGCTTGAATCTCAGTTAGGTCAAGTTCATTGATAATGTTGTTCAAGGCACCTATATTTTTTCTCATCACCTCCTATTCACCCCATGGGTAAAGAAAAGACACCTCTCTCTAAACAGCATGAGCTGGCCAAACAGCACACTCCGCACCAGACAAGTGAGATGCACGGCTCATGAGTCACATGTGCTGTCTGCATAAGGAGAGAGTATCACACATCACACAGGGGGTTGTGCTCCGTGAGAGAGGGAACAACCAGGTACCACAGGAGGCCAGCTTTGTAGTGAGAGGGGAGGGGATGACACCTCATTTCTGTGGGAGAATGTGATCGACTTGTGTGGGCTGGCAGGGAGGTGAAACCCAACAGGCTGAGGACCTGATGCGTTGCAGGTGGTCCAGTTTATAGGAACTGGACAGGTGAGGACCCTTTCCTACTGAGTGGAGGGTGTCTAGTGAGAGCAAGAGAACTCATGGTTAGAATCTGGGGCTTTGTGAGGCTCAAAGACGCTAGAACACCTTTTTGAATTTCTTTGGTCTTTGCTGTTTTTTTTTTTTTTCTCAATTAGTCTATCAATTGCTGAGAGAGGAGTTTTGAAATCTCCAATTATAATTTCAGATTTGTTTTTTCCTTTGATCTTCATCAGTTTATATTCCATGTGTGGTAAAGCTTCTTATTCAGCTTGTACACGTTTAGGATTGTTATATCTTCTTCTGTATGCCATTGGCAGAGAGATAGACACATAGACAAGTGGAACAGAATAGAGGATTAAACAGTAGTCCAATACAAGTACATCCAGTGGGTTTTTGACATAGGTGCAAAAGCATCTTTTCAGCAGACAGTGATGGGGCAACTGAATATTCCTAGGCAAAAGGAAAAAAAGAAGTCACAACATTGACTTCATACCTTATGCCAAAATTAATTCAAAATGGATCACAAACTTAAATGTAAAATGTAAAACTACATATAAATTAATTATTGATATATCTGGGCATAAATCTGCTATTGTATTATTTGTTGCCCATTTGTCTTCTCTTTCTCGTTCTTCTGTCCCTCTTTTCTCAACTTCCTCTGGGTTATTTGTACGTATTTTAGAATTCCAATTTGATTTACTTAGTGTATTATGAGTATAGTATTTGGAAGAGTTTTCTTAGTGGTTGTTCCAGGCATTACAGTACACATATGTCATGAGTAACACCAGGTCAGACATAACCAGGTTCATGCACATTTGCGTCTTTCCCTAAGGTCAGATTTTTATAGGTATTATTTCAGTCACAAAAGCCACGAGCTAGAAGGAATTCACAAGAAGGCAATTCTCCTAGGACTACCCATTCAATAGGTAGTTAGAGCTGCAGGCACACAGGCTCATGTGATCCACAAGTCAGTCAACATTGCAAATCATATGTAATAGTATACTTAATAAATACATAAATGTGACAGATTAAACATACCACATCAAACAAAAAAACATTTGAAATCAAGAGAAAGGGGAATTAAAAATGGGGTTAATAAACCAGTCTAAGGAGGGTGACATGGACAAGGAGAGTGTCTCGGCTGATCCAATGGATGTTAGCGTCTTGCAGGAAGAGCCTTTGGGGAAGCACCTTCAGTGGCAGATGCTAGGTGCTGTTCATGAGTGACAGCAGGACAGTGTCTTAACATGGCCATCTTAAGCTGGTGAACTCCTGCTCTTTTTATGGCCACAGAGTCCTCTGGTGAAGAATGGCAGTCCTCTGGCTATGTCCCCCTCTGGTTGGGTACAATCTCTATGGATTAGGTAAACATCTAGTCCTGTTGGCACGATGCCTTGTGAAATGTAAGGTGGAGTCTTTTTCTAAGATGGAGTTAGTTATATCAAGAGTTCTCTATGCAACACACATAACTTATCACAGTCTAAAGATTTCAAATTTGTATGACCTTGAGTGAAGAAATCTTCCTTCCTTTTAGGTCCCTTCATCTCCTTTATAACATAATTGTCTGAAATATTTCCTCTACATACGTTGAGCATCACATCAGGTGGTATTATAACTTTTGCTTCAACCATCAAATATGATTTGAGAAACTTATGTGAGTTAGGAGAGTCTATTATATTCACCCTGTTTTACACATTCTAACTGACACATGTGTTTTTTCCTCTCTGAAGTTTTCAAGTAATGTATCATTTGTCTATGGACACTTGCATGAGTTTTTATTTGTCTTTAGTTTTCAGACATTTAATTATGATGTGTCTTTCTTGCATGTTTTATTTGGGTTTATCTTGATAGAGGTTTTCTCACCCTGAATCTCTCACCAGGTGAGGGAAGTTTTCAGACATTATTTCTTCGAATGCCTTCTAGTCTCACTCTCTTTTACTATTCTTCTGAAATGCTCATCAAATAAACTTTAGCATTTAAAAATAAAAATGTCCTACATATACCAGAAACTTTGTTTTCTTCCCCAGTGTATTTTCTGTTTGTCATTCAGATTAGGTAATTTTAACTATTTGTCCTCAAGTTCACCAACTCTATCTTCTGTCACCTCCAGTCTATTATTGAGCTCATCCTGGGAGTTTGTTTTTTAATTTCTGTGATTTTATTTTTCAGTTCTAAAATGGCACTTGTTTTTTATGACATATTTCTTTGTTGAGATTTTCTATTTTTTTTTGTTCCACAAGAACTCATAATTGCTTGTTAAAATATTTTTATTTTGGCCACTTTAAGATCCTTCCAGATAATTTCAACATCTGATTCATCTTTATGCTGGTCTCTTTTCTCATTTATATTGTGATGTCCCTGGTTCTTCAAATGACAAGTAACTTTTAATTATATCCTAACATTTGGCTGCTTCTTTTTCTTCTAATTTTGAAACAACAGATCCTATTTACTCTTTCTTTTTTATTGGGCAATCTGCCTGATGAGATGTGGCATGAGGGCTGGGTATGTATATGTTCTGTTTCCTTTTGGGCCCTGCCAATGCCAACTCAACACAGTGGGCCCCCCAATGTATGTGTGTAGGGTAAATGCTCAGGTTCACCCTGGCTCTGCTGATACTTTCCTAGTGGAAGTGTAGGAGTGACCCATACTCTCTCTGTTCTTTTGAGTAGGGATGTGGATTCACTCTGTCCTGGCCTCTGCTAACACCCAGGGAAAGGAGCTAGAAAACTGGACTGCCAGGTAAGTCTACCTCCCACCATCATGTCCACCTTGTTCAATCTGGTGGGAACTGGGACTCAGCTAGTCAGTGGCTCCTGCTCACAGTAAGGGAAGGGGGACTACCTCACTTTACATCACCTCATTCTGACTCACTGATGCCAGGTGAGAATGGAGTTATTATAGTTATTGCAGTCATGGCCATGGGTCTCAAAAAATATGGTAGGACCCTAAGAAGTTTTAATTAGTACTGCTTCTGAAATTTAATTCGTCAGTATGCATCGGTGTCATCTAAATACATATTTTGCTCATTGTGTTTCTCAAAATGTATCTTAATACGTAATCCTAAAGAGTAATGATGTGATATTCCCAAAGATGACTATTATAGAATAAATTAAAATAAAAATGGGACCTATATAATCTTACAAATAATTTAAATTAATTAATCTGTAAAAGCAAATCTAAAGTCCAAGCTCTTGTACCTCCAAAAGCTTGCAGGAGAAAGAAGACACTACAACGTGCATTAGCCCTTGATCCTTCAGCCAGGAAGTAAAAATGAACTGCACTTTTCTCTGTACCAAGCTGAACTAAAGGTTTATTCTTTCTACACAAATCATAAAGTTGAATATTTTTGAAGCAAATATTTTGAAGAAAACCACTTTGCTGATTTTGTTTCTATAAACATGTTTACTTTCCTATTGATAAGCAGCTAGGAAACACAGCCTCTAACTACAGATAATCTCTCTTCTCTATCAAAGATTCTTAAATGCTTTTCAGGAACTCTATTCCAGTTTAACAAAGTATGTCTAAAAAAGCGGTTACCAGACCAAACCCATGATTTGATCCTCTCTGAAACAATAATTGGTCAGGGCCTTATAAGTAGCATTGTCAATTTCCACTGAAATTCTTCCTGAGCTATACAAGCTTCTAACACTCTTAAGAAATGGGATGTATAAATAATGTCCTAATTTCCAGCAATTCACATTTAGTATCCTAAGGTGAAAATACGGTTATTAAACCCATGTGCTTTGTACCTTGTTTAAGCTTGCAGCGATTTACTCTGATTATGATGATGAGAAAGTTGAGTCTATGTTAGTATTTTGGATCAGTGGAAAGTTTTTTTTTTTAAATTTCAGGACAAGAAAATATTAACTTAGCTGTTGAGAAATGACATGCTCAAACATTGCCTAACTTGAAGAGTTCAAACTTGTTGAAACTTCTTTTATTGTATGCGTTTTGGAACCAAAAGTGAGCTGAATAATGCTTTTGGCAACAACATGAGCAGTAAGGTGGGTACAGTCCTGACCTCTGCTCATTGGAATCTCATATCAGAAACCTCAGTATACATCTCGTTTTCTTGAGTCAGCACAATTTGAGGTTTAAGAGAAAATAAAATGTAGCTGCTTCTTTTATTCTTTTTGCAATGTGGGAGATCCTCAGTTTCTATATTCCTGAAGGTTTTGGTGTCACAGAAGGGGACTAAGAAACGATAAATAAAGATTTGTCCAGAAACTCAGATCAACATATGTCTGCATTAAGAGGTTGTCTTGGGTGATTGTCAGTATGACACCAAAGGCAAAGACACTAGAAACTGTTGAAATGAGAAGGAGAACTCCTCATAAGCAATATCCTAATAATATAAAGAAACGGACAGATATGATGAGTAATTTACAATTGATTAAGCTATCCTAGGGAAGAGGTAGAGTGAAATGATTTTTGCTGATTGTAATTTCTCTGCCAAAACCAGTTACAATTTAGCCATGCTATATTACTTAATCTTCGCAAACACCATGTGATATAAGCATGATTATCCCCCTATACAGTTGAAAGAACTAGGTTGGAGGCCTTAAATAACTTTTCCTAGTTTATACAAGGAAAATAATAGATCCGGAATTTGAACATAGGGCTCTCTGACATCAAAGTTTGTATTTAATATATAAACAGATAGAGAGATAGATAGATGATAGATACATACATACATACACACCTACACACATACTTTCCTGATGATATATGGCTCATGGATTATAAAGGAAATGATAAATTAAGAGTGGATCTGACATGTTAGTTTTGTATAGGGTGTGAGGTAAGGAGTTTTCTTCCTGATGAATATTCAGCTGAGTCCTGCAATACTTTTCAAGTCAAAATCATGCTTTGTCATGCAATGTATTTTCATACATGTTTCATTACTATTTCTAGATATTTATTTCCATTCTACTTCATATGTCTGGAGATATGTCTATATCATACTCTTTGATCACTCTGTATTTATATTTTAGTGACTGTAAGGGGAAGATCATCTATTATTCCTCATATTGTTTCAGTTGTACGTCAGGCTCTTCTTCATAGAGGCTAATATCATTATGTTTAATTTTAAAAATAATATTCAAATTAAAATTGTGAACCTATTTCAATTTATGTAAAATTTCATTTATATATTCATTTTGAAATGAAAGCTTCTGAATCTTCTTTTATAAAAGAATATTAGGTCTTTTCATGTATTCCCTTCTCAATTATTTTCATCTAACAAGATCATATAAGTTTATATTTTTATTTTTTAGGTATATCTTTTCTGCTAAAACTATTCCTAAGGATTTTATGGCTTTTGAAAGTTTTGTTGGCTATCAAAAGAAAAAATTATAATTGCATGCTTATCTCTGGATGTTGAACTAAGTAATTCTAATAAAAATGCTAAATAATTAAAGCCATGGAAGAGTCAGTACTTATAAAATTATATGCTTATCATGTGTAGTTTATTATGTATCAATTATACCTTAATAACTATATAACAAGAAATGTTCTAAGTATTTTTATCCTAAAAGTCTGTGAAAATATTTCAAACCAAGAAAGAAACTTTAAAATTATTATTTAAAAAAATTCACATATTTTACTATATAGAATTTAAAATATTATGACAAATATGCCAGAGAAAATCAATAACAAAGATGGTGTTTAAAAAGATATTTAGACACACAGATACATGGATTGATGAAAGATTATCTAATACAGAGATTGATAAAAGATTAATATGTAAAATATGCAAAGAACACATATGAATTGATTTCTAAAGCAAATAATGAAATAGTGTTATGGACACAGAATAAAATTAGAAAAAGAATAATACAATAACAGATCTTAATGCCCAATGTATATATAAAGGTATGTTATTAGTTACTGATTTTTAATTGAATGCAAATTAAAGTTATGATGGAATATTATTTTATATCCTTCTTTTTGGCAAAATATTTTTGAAATGGTATCTATTGAGTGTATAAATTAAAAGCATACTCTCTTGTATTAGCAGAGGAGTGATGGATAGTAACAACCTTTTGGAAACATGATGTATCATACCACAGAAATTAAAAAAAAATTAGTTTTGGCAATCTGTTTCGCAGAATTAACCGCTCTATTACATAAATAGTGCTAGATATTGTAAATAGATAATTATATAGCTATTATCCATGTGTGCTGGTGAGCATATATATAGTTTGTATATATATGTACATATGTAATCATTAGTGTGGTGGTAAAACTCTGGGAACATATAAATACACATCAGTAGAGAAGTATTTAAATAAATCATGAAACATGTATGCTATTGAGTGTTACATGCCAATTAAAAGGAGTTACATATATATAAATTGACTTTGGTGTATTTAAATAAACTACACAATTTGTTAACTTCTGAGACACATATGCACCCGTGAAACCAACAATACATTCTGGATGATGAACATATCTTTTACTCCTGAAACTGTCCTCATGTCCCTTTGTAATTTCTCCATCTTGCCCTTCCACAGCCCCTTCCATCCCCAGGCAACCACTACTTTCTCCTTTTTGCAGATTAGTTCCAATTTTTCTGGATTTTTACACAGATAGAATCATAGAGTATTTACTCTTTTTGTGTTGCTTCTTTCATCATATTTTGAGATTTATTCATTTGGCTTGTATCAGAGTTCTTTTTATTGCTGAGTAGTATTCCATGGTGTGGACACAACCCAGTTTGTTTATCCATTCACTTGATGAACATTTGGCTGCTTTGACTTTTAAACTATTAAAAAACGAGCTACTTTGAACATTCCTGTACATGTCTTTGCATGAACATATAGTTTCATTTCCTTGGAAAAATACCTACAAATGGGAAGACTATCACATAGTCAGTGAATGTTTCACTTTACAGGAAGCTGTTAAACTGTTTTCCAATGTGATTGTACCAATTTATATTTCCACAGACTGTGGATTAGAGTTTCAGTTCCTCCACATTGTGTTAGCAGCCCTTGTAGTCATTGTTTCCAATTTTGGCCATTCTGGTAAGTATATAATTGTGATTTTTCTTTATATTTCCATCATGACTAATGATGTTGAGCATCTCTTTCATGTGCTTATTTGTCATCTATTTAGTACCTTCTTTGGTATCTGTTCTAAATTTTTGTCCATTTTTTGATTGGGTTGTTACCTTATTACTGGATTTTAGAGCTCTGGATATACTCTTTATTTTTAAATAAACACAAGAAAATGAAAAAGCTGTATATGACTATATATTCATTTGATGAAGAATATTATGGAAGGATACACATTTTGCTGTTAACATTGTGTACCTGGGCATTTGGAGATATTGTTGCATTTGATGAGGAATGAGAGAGGGGTAATGCCATAAAAAAGTAAAATACGTCCAAGACAAAAAGAAAGTATTATGTGATGATGGTAATTTAAACTTACGAACATGTGCATGAATAAATGATCACCAAAATGTTTATAGTATTTATTTCAAGATGGTCTAATTTCAAGTGATTTTTACCTCTTTATACTTTGATTAGCTGCATGATTGTTTTTAAACCGGTATAATTAAAAAACTAATTTTCATTGTTAACTAAACAGAATATCAAGGAAATTAAAAGTCTGAGTTACTGGGAGGATAGTGGTGATTTGAGGGAGAACCATGAATTTGGTTTGGGCCACCTGTATGGCATGAGAAAAGACAAAATCTTTTGTGGGCATCACAGGTGAATATTATTTATATTAGATTTCACTGCTGTGAAGAAGAGCTTGGGTCAAAAGAAAGTTTACAGATAAAATGACCATAGAAGCACTAAATATTTCCTTAATCTTCCTACTCATAGATGTAGTCTTCCATTTTAAAGTTAAATTTTTAATAAATTGACGACCACTCTGAGGATTTAAAACTGTTTCACCTTGGTGAACTTTGGGGCTCAGATTTTGGATTTACCACTCTAATCAGATTTTTCATTTGCATAACTGGGATAAGTGCTTGCATTCAGATGACTCATCACCAGCCTGTTTAGTGACTCATTTGTTTGATTAGTGAAAAATCTCAAAAGAGATTTTTTTTCACCACCATGGTGATAGCAAGTTTTAAGAAGTTAAATAAATACCAAAATGCAACCATGGTTGTAGGGCATTTTCCTACTTTTAAATATGTAATAGAAAAGTTGACACAAATACAACATCCAAAAATTCTAGATAGTCATAACTGACAATGAACTGAGAGGTCAACCTGCTCATCTCTCATAATGAGAATTCCACAGATATTTATTGACGATCTATCATGTGCCAGGCACTACATATCAAAACCTCTAGAATAAAGTTAAAGCAAAATTTAAAAGATGTTTATAGATTTGAATGTCCATTTAACAAATAAGTAAAATATATACCATTTATAACTTCAATTATGTTAAACACCAAGGAATAAATCTAACAAAATAGAAACAAGATCTCTAGAAAAAAATACATAAAACATTACTGAAATGAATTAAAGAATATCTAAATATTATGTTTATACTTAGAAAGACACAACTTTAAAAAGATGTTAAGTTTCTTCAAATTAATGTGTAGATTTAGTGAGGTAATAATAAACATCCTTGCAGAATGTGTGTGTGTGTGCATGCATGTGTGTGTACACGTATGTGTGTGTGTGAAAGAGAGAGAGAGAGGGAGGGAGGGAGGCAGAGATGAGAGAGAGAGAGAGGGAGAAAGAGAGAGAGACATAAGGAGATTATTCTATAATTGATATAGTATTATATTGTATACAGCCAAGAATAACAAAGATCTTCTTGTTTAGGAAGCAGGTTCTGCATCAGCTGACATTCACAATTATTTGATAATTATATTATTAAGATTTTGTGGTATTGATAAAAGGATAGAAGGATAGATAAATGAAATAAATGAAGAGCCCAGAAACAGCCCACGCATATATGGTCAGTTGGTTTTTGACAAAGTCAGAACAGCACACTACACTTGTAGCAAACGATAATGGGACAATTGCACATCTATAGGGGGAGAAAAAATATACATCATTAAAATCAGCTTGTAGTACAGCAATTGACTTCTCATGGATTTTATTTCTAAATTGGAGGTCTAAATAAACAATGGTATATACACATACAAATGAATATTATTCATCAGTAAAAAAGAATGAGCTATCACCCATGCAAAAATGTGGTTAGATTTAAATTTAGGTTGCTAATGAAAAAATGTGTAGAAATGTAACCAGGTCAGTTGGCAAGGATCAGATTATGAATTAACCACGCATCAAATTCTTTTCAGAAGGGAGAAAATTACAACCAACATTTCTGCTTCATGCCTGGATTGCTCCAAGATTAGCCTTCAGAATTCTCAAGCAAACACGAAGTTCGATATATGTGTAGTAAGAAACAAAGTGATGGAGGGGTTACTTTTAGAGTAAGGTAGCAAACTGGCCATATAGGTTACAAACTTCCTATTGTCAATGTCCATTCCATTTCTATAGGGTATCAGGGTGTCGACTTCATTCTGGCTACTTCCTACTGGCTGCAGGCATTGCCAGGTGCCTGAGGAATGGGGCTTACTTTCTTGGAGTCTGAAATATTCCTGTGTTCCTGGGGTTACAGGGGTAACAAGTCAAAGCATCAATGGATGAGAGGGTAAGATCTGGGAAAAGTGATCCTGTAACCCCATATATGTTGTATAGCAACAGTATAACCCGCAGTAAAGAAGTATGCCTATTCCTAGAAATATAGCCAGAATGATGAGTATTTTTTTTTTTTTTTTTTTGAGACAGAGT
>NW_012115744.1:2526727-2562309 GCF_000951035.1 Colobus angolensis palliatus | reverse complement strand
TTTTTTTTTTTTTTTTTTTTTAACCAGGAGGGTCCTGAGCCAAACAAAAAAGAGAACCACTGGTTTAGTAACATCATAGGGTTGGACGTTGCATTAATTTGTTCGTTCATGTCCTGGAGGGCAGAGATGTTTCCCAATTTATTTTGAATATACACCCAACATTCAGGGTTTCTTGTGTGTTTACTGTGGTCTCTAAGATGACAATCTAAACATTGCAAGAGAAGGATGACTCATACCTTTCTCTGACATTCCTGCAATCATCATCATTTTTGTTCTGTTTTGTTTTCAGTCAGGGGATATACAGGTAGTAACTATAAAATATATGACCCTCATATCAGTAAGAAAGTCAGTAAGTTTGTTTCCCACTGTTAATTGTACTGAGAGCTCCTGTGGAGATATCACAACCGGTTGGTTAAACACACATTTGTAACAGGTTGCAGGGGGAGCTATGAATATTTATGAAGGTGGTCCTGACACATGTGTATTGAATAAACATCTGTATAACATATGGCCCATGCTTATTTTGGGATGGAGACTCAACGTCTAAATATATTACAATTAGGCCTTGTACATCAGTTGGTCTATTTAGGACACAAATAGATCTAATTACAAAAGTGCCTAATTTCTGTAAACCAGCCAGAATTAGGCCATGTTCTGTGGTCTTTTTATCAAGAGAAAGTCATTGAAATCAGTCTTTTGTCTAATTAAAGCTGCAGTTATAGCTAGCAGAATAGGGGCTGGGGTCAGTTAGTCAGCATCTAGAAGAGATGTAATTTGTTTTAACGTTGCTTATCTTGGGGCCAGTGCTTGTTTGGCTGCTTGAGAAAAAGATAAACTTTGAGGCAGTTAGAACAGAGTATACTTTTTAAGCCTAGGCGTGTGTGACTTAACCCTTGCCTGGCATCATCTTAGGTCCTGCTTATAATTTGGTATGTTATTGCTGCAAAGAGTCTGTCTTGTCAGCCTTCTGATCTTTATTTAAACATTAATGCTGCTCAGTTGTGCCTAAACTTTAAGTGCAGAAGGGTATAACAAGGTACATTCAACCATCCCCTTCCTTTCATGGCCTGAACTAATTTTTCAGGATTTTTTCAGGGGATTTCCTTGGTCAAAGAGGAGGGTTCCATTTAGTCAGTTGGGGCTTAAAATTTTATCTTTTCCGTGCTTGTTTCCCTGTTTTGGGTCAAGATACACCAGAAGCTCTATCAATGGCCAAGCTTTTATTTTATTCCATATTGATGCTGGCATGGTGTGCTACCTAACCCAGGTCTCTCATGTCCCTTGGGGAGAACCCTACGGCCAAGAAGCTTAGAGTCAAAATGCTTACAGCCAATTAATAGTTTCAGGCCAGATGGGAATGGAGGTGAGCAGGCACTTATTAATCCTCAGAGCTCTTCTAAGTAATATAAGAGCCAAAAATCAAAAGCCAAGAAGCAAAGTTATAAAATTAACTTATCATCTGTCATCTATTGGTTCTATGAATTGAGCTACTATAATCTTGGTTCATAGAAATTAGCTATACAAAGTACAGCATTTTGTTAAAACCATTTAACTAAGGAACTTAGAGACTTTTGCTGTGCCATAATGCTTTTTGTGATCTTTTTGGTAATCTGTTTTAAGGTGGCTGACATATACATATATATATATATATATATGAAATTAGAGTGCTTTGAAATTCTTTTTTTTTTCTAGCATAAATGCATATACAATATATTTAGGTTTGAATTCTTTCTAGAATAAAAACTGTCACCGATTTCCTAAAATATGGCAAAATGCTAATTGAAAAAATAGCCCCAACATTATTTTCTATCTAAAATTACTTAAATATCTTAAAGATTTTAATCACTTACTTAGCTATTCAATTTTCCTTATGTCAATTTGAAATAGCTTTAAATAAAAACATGCTACAATTTTTAGACAATTATACATAAGTAAAGGTAAAATGGGAGAAAATGTAACTAGTAGCTACTACTATTTGAATGAACATTAGTACATTGCATTATTGTTGCAACTTCACATTTTCAAAGAATTCCACAAGGTAGACATTTTGCTGCCAATTTATGCCCCAGAAAATTAAGACTTGCAGGCTTCCCAGCTGTGCACCAATCACGAGTGGCAAACTGTTATAGGGTGGTGTCCTCCCTTTCTACCACAGACACCCTCTCCCCGCATTACGAAGAAGAATTAGCAACACACACAAGATGCAGATCGCAACATTTCACTGAGCTTCAATGCAGCCAAGAAAAAGAGGGGGAAAAAACGCTTATTACATAGTATTTCCCCAAGAATGTTTCATAGAACTCTAAACCTGAAAAGTTGTTTTGTATTTCAAGAAAAAGAGTTTTCTTGGCTAAAAAAAAAGTTGGGAGAGTCTGCATTTTCCAGAACTTCACAATGTACATCAGAGCGCTAAAGGCTTGGTGCTGCTTTCCAGTTACATCACAATTAACTGTATTTATCCAAGATTTCCTAAATGTATTTAACCACAGCGCCTTTTGAAAAACAAAACAAGGGGTGGGCACGGTGGCCCACGCCTGTAACCCCAGCACTTTGAAAGCCCAAGGTGAGTGGATCACTAGGTCAGGAGTTTGAGACCAGCCTGGCCAACATGGTGAAACCCCATCTCTACCAATGTTACAAAAAATTAGCCGGGTATGGTGGCAGGTGCCTGTAATCCCAGGGAGGCTGAGGCAGAAAAACTGCTTGAACCCAGGAGGTGAAGGTTACAGTGAGCCGAGATCACGCCATTGCACTCCAGCCTGGATGACAGGGCAAGACTCTGTCTCAAAAAACAAAACAAAACAAAACAAAACATCTTAAATCTCTCACAGAACTAAAAATAAATTAAACAAATTTAATTAAATGCTCGCCAAGTAGGAGGTATCACACCAGGTCACTAGTAGAAAATACTTTTCCTGGCAATGAGCTCTGGGTGGATTTTGAATGGTTCTATAAATGAGGTGCATTAGATAATGTATATAATAGAAATTTTATTTAAAAGAATGCAAAAATATGCTGTGACATATTGTTTAATCTACATGCCATAAATTCTTAAATCATAGCTCAGTGGAGACAGTTTTAAGAGGACCAAAGTAGCATTAGTCAGATCTATAGCTCTGGAGTATACTGACTTTTAAATTCCATTTGTCAGTTAGAGAACAATATTTTTTTCCCAGACTACAGAGCATGATATACTTGGCATATGTGAATTTCCAGTCAAATGGAGCCTGCTGGGCATCTGCTGATTCACTCTAGTTTAATGACACCCCATTGGTTCAAGGGGGAAAATGTTTATGAAAATACTCCTTTCTTACCATCTTTCATCAAAGTTCACCGGGCTCCAGAACATGCTGCCATCCAAAGACTTCTAAAACAGAAAAGTATCATGTGTGGTTTGTACTTCTTTCAGAGACGTGATGATGGCATTTTCTTTGAAGTACACATGAAGTTGTCAATTAGCTGGAGATGAGTTTTGCAGGACATGTTTCTAGATTATCCAGTCCAAAAACATCTTCAAAAATATTTTAGTTATTTTGGTGGATTCAAAATACTTCCAGTACTTTTTCTTTTTCTAATTCCACACCAGTTTTCTGACTCAGCCCTTCCACTTGGTAGAAGAGAATGTAGTGAAAACTGAAGCATGTTTGAATGCTGTGAGTTTCTAATTTTGAAACTAGCTATTCCCCTGAAGAGACCTCCTTCACATTTCCCACAAGCAAGCGTGCGACTCTGGCTTGGCACAGCACACCACTGTGCATGAACGTCCTGAAATGGCATGTGCCTGAGATTCTGTTAATCTACCATGTCCATACAGATGGGTGCTGTTGAACTGTCTTGGGATATATCTAGGTGTTGTTGAACATAGAGTGCAAGTACTGAAACTCCCCCTTGAGCTGGAGCTGAACAGGTTCTGCACAAATTATTTTTGGTACAAGTGAAAGAGTGAAGGTGAATTATTGGGTTATATTAGTTTGTCCTCACATTGCTATAAAGCAATACCTGAAAATGGGAAATTTACAAAGAAAAGTGGCTTAATTGGCTCACAGTTCTGCAAGCTGTACAGGAAGCATACTGGCATCTGCTCCTCTTCTAGGGAGGCCTCAGGAAACTTACAATCATGACAGAAGGCAAAGAGGGAGCAGGCAAGCCACATGGGTGGAGCAGGAGCAAGAGGAAGAGAGGGAGATGTGGCATGTTTTTAAATGATTAGATCTCATGAGAGTTTCACTCATTATCATGAGGACAGCACCAAGGGGATGGTGCTAAATCATTCATGAGAAATCCACTGCTATGGCAGATGTCCAGGTTGTATGAAAAATAAGTCTACATCTTTCAAAGACTCGCTTAAGTTCATTCATTTTTTCATACATTCTACAAACATTTATTCAGCACTCACTGCATGCCATGTACTGGGTTAGGCACTGGAAATACAACTGATGAATGAAAGCTGGCCCTTAATTTCAAAAAGTTTACAAGCTAGTGGAAGTACAGTCAAGCAAACTGGCAATTGTAATCCAGGATGACATATTTTAATCTGCAGACAAGATTATGGTCCAAGGTGGCTTCCAAGGGGAAAGGAAATCTAACACGGGAAATTGAGGCTTGAAGAATGAGCAGAAGAAAGCCAAAGAAAAAGACGACCATATATGTGGACAGGTAAGGGTGGGAGAAAGGGGAGATGTAGACACAGGCACACATGCGGAGAACACCATGCACAACTGAAGGGAGAGACTTGAATGATGTTTCTGCAAGCCAAGGAACACCAAAGGTTGCCCGCAAACCCACCAGTAGCTAGGAGACAGGCCTGGAGCAGATTCTGTCCTCACAGCCTCAGAAGGGAGCCAATTCTGCTGACACCCTGATGTCAGACTTGTTGCTTCCAGAACCGGGAAAGAATAAATTTCTGTGAAGTCAAGCAGGCTGTGATACTTTGTTATGCAGTCCCAGCACACTAATACAGTTGTTAAATGCATGTCGTTCTCATTCTTGTGTCTACATGTTTTTCCACTCTTTCTTTTGTGTATGCGATGCCCACCCTTTCTTAATCCGTTGAAAGATTCCTCTTCATCTCCAGGATCCAGCACAGCATGTCTTCCCTGAAGCATTCACGGGCCCAGCCCACACAAGCCAGGTTCTCTCTTCTGTGTTCACAGTGGACTTAACACAGCCTCTGTGAATAGCACTCCACAGACACCCTCTGTTGTCATGATTGCTGTCTTTGTCACTTAAGTGATCTCCTGGGGGATAGGAGACAAAGCTTGTTTTCTGTATCCCTAGGCCTGATCTTAGAGCATGATGAAGCATTGACCCCAGGAAATGTGCATTAAATAAATGATTTGGAAATTCATGAGGTTGTTTTCTCTTCCTCTTCCATAACATATTGACCAGGAGATTTTCAAAGGGCACAAAGATCATCTTCTATAACGGGCCATAAAACGCACTGTTTCCCTGTGGAGGTCACTGGCGGGCCATGACGCCTCCCTGGGAACTTTATTATTTCAGCTGAGATCAGACGTCACTGATGAGCGAGTGGAATGTGAACGCGTGTGTTGCTTCTGGTTCACTGCCACTGTCTCACTCCCTGCTCACTTGCAGTTTAATTATATATTTTTCTCCCTCAACTTCAGTGAAACAGAAAGACAAACACAATGACTTAAGGGAGGCAGTTGCTGATGGTGATATTATAATTGGCTAAAAGAACAGTTCGTTTCTTTAGGAAAGACTGTGCACAAGGGAGATTTTGAAGAAAAATCAGTAGAGTTTGGTAAATAATTGTATATAAATTCCAGATGGGGTCAGGTCTGTCTCAATGTGTTCAACTACTGGCTCTTTTAAGAATATTGGTATGGTACCCATACAGAAGACACCGTGGCATGCACGTCTCTTCCAGCAAAGTCCTGGTCCAGCTTCCTGAATAATCAGCCTAGCTGTTGCTGACGCTTCAGCCACACAAGACCACTCAGCTGCTCTGGGCTTTTCCCCCTGCTGCATGCCCCTTTGCTTAACACCCTTGCCTTCTTGGCTGTCTGAGAAATACCTACATATCACACACTCTCTCACCCAGCCCCAAATGTCACCTCCTTTTGCTACATTTCCCTCTTGCTCATCTTTGCTGAATAGAATCTTCCCTTGCCAGCCTCCCGTGCTAGCAAGACATGTCATACACCAGGCTACTGGTGGACTGTTCACCCACTTCTCTCTCCATCTCACCCTCTGAAGTTCTGAAAGAATGGAGAATAGGCATAAGAGGCAAATATATATATTTTTTTTAAAAAACACCAGCTTATTGCAGATAACACTGATGGACAAAACCACTAGCTTTCTTGCTTCCTTCCTACTAGAGAGAGTGCACATAGCCAATCTCAGAATAACTCCCTCCGAGGGGCTGAGCCTTGGTTTACTGCTGAGAAGGTGCGAGTGAAAAGATCAACAGGTTCACCTAGAAGTCAGGACATCCAGAAATTCTGGGAAGATTTGGCTTTCTCACAAAATAAGCCATTTCTCAATCTTCTCTCACAAGAATGAGATGCTTCATGAGGGATAGAAGAGAGATGCTTCCATTCTGGTGTGGGGGACATAGGTTTTTGTCTCTTTAAAAGTTTGCTGAAAATCACAGACACGAGACAGATTGATTTATAGGAGAAAAGGTATACAAATGTATTCAGTGTGTATACACAGGTGCCTTTGGAAGAAAGATTCAACTTCTTGATGAGTTACAGAAGCTTATATTCCATCTTAACGTTACAGAAAGAACAGTGGCTCAGAGCATGGCTAAAACCAAGTTCGGTGGTAAATCAGGTTTAGTGACAAGACAGGTTATGAGACGGAGTAAGGAAGAGGCTTGGCCAACGAGGGTGGATTTATTGTGCAGATGAAGCTTCCTGAGAGAGGATAGATGGTAAATGTTTCTTTTTAGACTTTTAAAGATGTCAGATGTCTCAGTCTCTCTAGATCTGGATAGTGCCTAGAAAGGGGAAGCCTAGCTCCATTAACAGAGATTCTCTGTGGATGAAATTTTCCCCCACCTCAGTCTGCTGGCCCTGTAGCAGCCATTTCAAAATATATCAGAAAAGGATATTTGGGGTAGAATATTTTTATTTCCTTCACTGGCAATTTGAGAGGGAAGAGTTCTGGTTTTATAAACAAGGGCAGAAGAGCAGGGTGAGAGGGAAAATCCCTGAATTGGTCTCTGTTATTCTTTGTAACAGCACCTGGATACCACCTTCATGGAAATGACCACAATTGAAATTAAGCTCTTTCTTATAGCTTAGTTGTTATTATCTCTCTTCCCCTCAAGCTTATAAACTCCCCAAGGATGAAAACAACACCTGTTTTACTCATGAATGCATGACCTTAATTCCGAATAAGCATTTCAATAATTCTTTGTTAAATGAACATGTGAATAAGAGCCAATGGTCAGAGGTGCCCAAACATGCCCTGCAGAAAGCGAGTGTGGAGGGACAGGTTCAGAGTGATGGGGAAGAACATAGCAAGAATCAGTGGTATTTACCATCCCAGCTCATGAGACAGTAAGTGAGTTGGGATATCTTGGAGCTGACAAGGGTTGTGCCTTATTCTACAGCCTGTGGAAGTGAGACAAGAATAATACAGGATGGTCACAGGAGAATAGAAAATTCCAGGCCACAGTTTCCCAGGATTAGCAAAAGAAACCTGTTAAAATAGTTTCAGAAGCTCGGGGCTGATCAGACCTTGAAAAATCAGGGTGTGGACCAAGCTGGTTAAAATTGGACCCAACAGGGCATTGGATTTGACCTAGGTTTCTCCTAGGACCTCATGATATGCTCAGTAACATAATTACACATCCACCATGCCATTATAGTTTTGGGAACACCCATATTTGGTATAAAAATGGGTAGGACAACAGTTCTGAGAAATTTCCACTTTTTTCCCAGGAATCTTCATGAATATTTGACTCCTTAGTTAAAGAAACCCACAAAGATAGCAGCCCCAAAGTCCCTTGTGAGCAGTTCTCTTGAGTACATCTGCACTCCCCTTTCTTGAGTGTGTACTTTTCACTTTGTGAAACATTTCCATACTTCTACTAATTTCTGATCCATTCTTGAATTCCTTCTTATGATGGTGTTAAAAGACTGGAAACCAGCCAAGGTTGAGGTCCGTCAGCATTTGGGGACTCCCTTAGCTCACCAGTATCAGAAGGGCTAAGCTGAGTGAAAGAGAAAGGTCTTGGGATGGACATATCTCCAATGTACTGAATCAGTTACATCCCGTTAGGGTCCTTACATATGCACCATGCCTGGATCCATTCCCTGTGTTGGGAACGGTCTCGAGAGGCAAATTGTTTTGGTCATTATCCTCTAGCTTTCTGAAGGAATAAGTACAAGTGTGAGTTCTCCCTGGGCTCCTCAGCTAGGATAGACACCAAGAACATCTGAGGAGCTTATTACAAAACGTGTGGCTTGACACCCTTTCAGGCAGGACCTGCAGATGAGGATCTTGGGGCCACCAAAGAGGAGGAGTCCTGCTTTTGGGCTTCCTGAGTGTCTGTGACCCAGGGGAGTGCTATCCCCACATCCCTTCCTGTGTCAAGGACATTTACAGACTGCAGGATTCTTTCTTTTAGAAGTTGATTGTCATTTCTTTTAGAGACTTATTGTCAATATAAGCTGCTGTCTTCCTGCTTCTCCCTGTAATCCTCAGTATCCTCTAACATAGGAAAAGTAATGTCATATTTGCCTACCTGATTATGAGACTGGAAGGAGATCATGTATTGGTAATTACCACTGGAGTGCAAATGGTTATTCAAGGTTTCTGTATACAAAAACTACATTTTTAAAAGGGGAAAGAGTGCACCAGTGATACACACTTGTTCTATTCTATAAAATTTCTCATCAAAACCATCTAAGCGTGAGTTTCATTGGACTATTTTGTGGCATGGTAAAGCAGACTTTCCCCTCCAAAGGCCTCGGCGACAAGTCAAGTCAGGTCCAGAGGAGAAAAAAGAAGAGCGTGGGTTCAAGTTTTAACTCTCCTGTAATTCTCTGTGAGGCAGTGGTCAAGCTCATGATTCATCTGCTTCTCCACCTCTGTACATCTCAGGGAGGAGGCAAAGGAAGTCACAGTGGACTGGGCCAGTGGTGTTCAGGAACTTACCAAGAAACCTGGAATGCCTGGAGAAACAACGGGCAGGGGAAGGAGTCTGGTGAGACTTCAACCCAAGCTCTGAAGCAAGCAAGCCCTGGAAGCTCTATCCTTATTCATTTTGTATGTTGGCTCCTAGACAAGGTTCTGTTTATACCAAATGTTCTGGCTGAAACTATCACCAATAGTTTCAAACCATTCAAGAAGATGTAGATGATCTCCAGGATGTACGTTAGTCTCTCAGATGCAACAGAAGCCAAATTTAAATCAGCTCAGATAGCAAAAGTGATTTGTTATCTCGAAGTTTCCATGGTCCAAAAATCTAGGCACAGCATGACTCACTGCTTCTCTGCACAAGGTCAAAACCAAAGGTGCTGGCTGTATCACATTGCCTTTGAGAGGCTTTGGCAAGAATCCTCTTCCAAGCTTATTCAGGCCATTGCTGATTTCAGTCTCCTGTGGCCACAGGACTGAGGTTCCCACATTCTTGACTATCAGCTAGGAGCTTCTTCCAGCTACTTAGCCCTTAGCCACTTGCATTCTTCATTACACTGCCCCTTCTATCTTCAAGTGAGAAACAGTGCATAGAGTTCTTTTCATAATTGAGCTCTCTCTCTCACTTTTCCTGCCACATCAATTGGCTTCCAGCCAGAGAAAAGTCTTTTCTCATAAGGTCACAGGTGATAAGATTGGACCCACCTGGGTAATCCAGGATAATCTCCCTATTTGAAATTACCTTAGTAACTTCTACAAAGTCCCTTTGCCATGTAATATATCATATTCATATTCATGTTCCAGGGACCCAGATGTAGACGTCTCTGGAGGGCTATTTGCCTACCAGAAGATCATAATAAACTTACGCTCAACATTCACTAGGGTGGCACTTAGGATCTAGAATAACTCAGCTTTATGGAACTATAAATAGCATTAATTGCCAGGCTACTGTTTATCTGTAATGTCTATTCTGTCCAGGATAATAGGCAAGACCTTCCAAGGATGGAAAGTTTAACTTATAGCAAGAAAGTCTGCAGCATGCCTACCAGGGCTGCAATGTTCTGTTATCTTCCCACTCCCCAAGGAAACAATGACACTGAAAAAATCATAGTTGTCTGGGTGCCGTGGCTCACACCTGTAATCGCGGCACTTTGGGAAGCCAAGGCAGGTGGATCACCTGAGGTCAGCAGTTTGAGACCAGCCTGACCAACATGGAGAAACCCCATCTCTACTAAAAATACAAGATTAGCCAGGCGTAGTGGCTCATACCTGTAATCCCAGCTACTCGGGAGACTGAGGTAGGAGAATCGCTTGAACCCAGAAAGCAGAGGTTGCTGTGAGCTGGGATCACACCATTGCACTCCAGCCTGGGTAATGAGAGTGAAACTCCATCTCAAAAAAACAAAACAAAACAAAAAACAGTTGATTAACAGGATTCCTGGAAACATGCTAAACATGTCAGAAAGCTGGGAAAAAATGTGAAATAAGACAAATAATCATGCATCATCAGGACCAAAAGAAAGATAAGGGACACCCCAGCCAGTAGAAACTGAGAAAAAAAATTCAAATCTGGGGGATGAGTCCTAGTTAACACTGTTACCAGAAAGGGGTCCCAATTCAGACCCCAGGAGAGGGTTGTTGGATCTCGCATGTGAAAGAATTTATGGTGAGTTCACAGAGTAAAGTAAAAGCAAATTTATTAGAAAAGTAAAAGAATAAAATAAGAACTGCTCCATAGGCAGAAAAGGGTATATCCAAAAGTAAGATACCGAATGCATCCACCCTAGGTGCAGTGCTTGTTTGTGTAGAAGATAACAACAACAAAATCATGGGGGAGATGTGCTCCACTACAAGGGTCTGTGATGAAGGATTGGTCATCTTTGTAACTTCTATGTTTTGCAAGAATTGTTATTACCTTTAAAGTGAAACTTATTCTTAAGCTAGGAATGCTTTTATTCTTAAAGTATCAGGACATCAGGATATTTCCTAGGTCTGTTAAGTTCTCGATCTGTTGATAATTATTATTAATCTGTTCCCCTAACCCTAAACATCTTGTGACTAAGAATGCTTAACCTCCTGGGAATGCAGCCCAGCAGATCTCAGCCTCATTTTACCCATCCTCTACTCAAGATGGAGTTTCTGTGGTTCAGATGCCTCTGACATATGTTTCTCTTTCCCTTTTACAAGGGGACCTTTAATTCTAAGGGTTGCAGAGGGATGAATATCCATTTTCCATAACCTCTTCAGGCTGAATAGGGATGATGATATTCTTGCCTAACTATTAGGGTCTTTTATATTCAAGGTAGAGAGGAGCTCAGTCAGAAA
The DNA here is from genome assembly GCF_000951035.1 of Colobus angolensis palliatus. NCBI lineage: Eukaryota > Metazoa > Chordata > Mammalia > Primates > Cercopithecidae > Colobus > Colobus angolensis. The sequence goes on along the minus strand of NW_012115744.1, from coordinate 2,550,870 downwards.
GCATCCATATGATGAGGGTCATTAATAACTCTGAGTCCTGACAAAAGGTAATAACTGGAAGATTAATATGTGTCCAAATTAAGAAAACATTGAGTACGCCTATCTTGCATTCCCACACAAAGAGTGTAACAGCTATGTATTCCACAACAGTAAAGCAAAATAAGTAAAATAATCCCAAGTGAACCAAGTAAGAAGGCTTTCCATAAACAAGGCAATTATTAGAACCAAACTCATATGGAGTCAAGCCAATTCCAATACATGCCCAAAGCACTTGATCCAGATTTTTATGTTACATGTTCCTTTTGTTTCTTCTGAGTAGCAGCCAGAGATCACTGGTTGGTTCACAGGAATAAGCAGGGTCAACCTAAATTGTAGAAAAAACCTCAGAAACAACTGACAAGACTAGAATGTAATAACAGGCGCACCAGTTTTTGAAACATTTTTTTCTCTCTCCCCAGTTCCCAATTTTATTAAAAACAAATCATGATAGACTGGTTTGTTTGCAAAATAAATGTTAGTCTTATTATACTTAGCTTATTGTATAAAGTGCAGCGAGAATAATTATTTGTCATATAGGGTCCTTTTTAAATTGTCTTTGATGGAACTTTATTCCATAGGGAATCTTAGATTAGACATTTAAAAGCCTTGAACCCATCCATGGGTTTATCTGTGCCTGCAAATGCTTGTAAGAGTTAAGTAAGTTTCTGCCCTCTCAAGGTCCCAAGTTAACTTGGGGCTCATGGGCTTGTCAAAAAGTGATATTCTTGCTGGGAGTAGTGGCTCATGCCTATAATTCCAGCACTTTGGGAGGCCGAAGTGGGTGGATCATTTGAGGTCAGGAGTTGGAGACCAGCCTGGCCAATATGGTGAAACCCCATCTCTACTAAAAATACAAAAAATAGCCAGGTGGTAGTGGCACATGCCTGTAACTCCAGCTACTCAGGAGGCTGAGGCAGGAGAAATGCTTCAGCCTGGGAGGCGGAGGTTGCAGTGAGCCGAAATCAAGTCACTGTACTCCAGTCTGAGTGACAGAATGAGACCCTGACTCACACACACACACACAAAAAAAAAGAAGAAAAGAAAAGAAACTGACATTCTTTATTTATCACAGGTCAAAAACCCTGCAAAGAGACTGTGTAGAGAAGATATGGGGCCAGTTTTCCAAAGGAACTTTTTTTGGCTCTATAAGTCAACTTTGATTCCTTAAAGCAGTCTGTTGGTACTTGAAAGCAAGTCATTCCAGTCAAAGCTTTGCTAAAATAATCAGTTTGTCCAGTCGTGTCCTCTTACAAAACAAAACAGATTCTTATTGCAGTATGCAAATAACTATATTGTTATCAGTTGATAATACTCACAAATAGTTCTCCAACTCTGGAGAAATTAGGTACAGAGAAATAAATATGCTCCAGATTTCATTTATGGGACTCAATTGTTAAAAGTTGTAAGAGCTCAAAAGAAAAGTTTTCTTGACTCTGAAAAACAAAATCAAATGAATTAGCAACTTTTTAAGCAAAGAGTCATCCATGCTATTCCATCCTGTTTTGCTCGATATTTATGAAGATGTTTTCCAAGAGAGTCTTGGAAGTTCTTTCCTCTCTATAGTAACGGCACACTTTCTGAAGTTATCAGAGACCTGTATTTAAGAGTACTTGTCAGAGTCCTGTAGCTGATTATAAACCACCTTTGAAAGAGGATCAAAACAAGACAGCAATTGTCTGTGGATGACAAAAACTCTTAAGGAAGCCATCGTTAAAGACACAATTGACTTTTAGTTTCTTCTGTGGGAATTTTGTTTTTTTCTGTGGTATACAACAATTTTACACAATTATCATTATTACTGATAACATACACTAAGTAATATCAGAATTATAGAACTTTCCCATAATATTAGAATACATAACAGTAATGTATTTATATAAATACAGCCCAAAGAAATCCCAACACCATTTCATATTTGACAATGCTTTCTGTATAATTTTAATATGCTAAATAAGCTAGTATGTCATTTTTGGACTTTTGGGCACCTAAGATCTCAACAGTTAATCAGGTCAGGGAAAGACATAACTTAGAATTTGATTTTGGAAAGTTTGTCAGCTTGATTATCAAAGGTTTAAAACACCTGATACTCAAAAATAAAATCCCAGGTCACCCTAAGTCATGTATTTATTCAAAATGGCACTCAAAGATTTTAGAAAGGCCTTTACTCATTGATAGAAGGAAGACTCAGCGTTCCAAACAATCTCTTTTCTTTCTTTTCTACTTTCTGTAGTGTATTCAAAAGCCAAACAAAAATCTATCTTTTTTTTTGTATTACATGAAAATATACTTCAAGAGAGAAAGCCAAATTTTACCTTTTGCATTAGTGTACTATTAGGGTCAAATTTAATACTATTAAGACTTATAGACAAATGTGTCTAATCTTAATCAGTTTGGTCATAAGGTAAGAGTCTCTTAAACCTTTTACAATCCTTTACATTTTTTTTTTTTGTTAAGGAACAGATCAGTATTCTAAAAACACCATGTTATGCTGATGTTCAATTTTCAGAACAAATGAATAATATCCTTTTAACTTTAGACAACATATTCATGCATATAATTTCTTTTATAAGATTAATCTTTCACGAACCACCTCTCAAACCTTCAGCTTTATCCTATCTAATCTAAAACAATCCTTTAACCTTCTAAACCAGGCAAAAGAAAAACAAACCTACATCCTTACACTTATATTTTTTTTCTACAGGAAACACATTCTACTTTTCTTACATACCATGCATGTAAAACTGTTCTTCAGTAGTCTCGGTCACATATGTTACAATGATAACTCTTAGCAACTTTTATTTTAGATGAAAAACCTGGTAGGTAAGCTATTTCAATTATGCACTAGGCATAGAGCCAAGGATACCAGACAGAAGTACAAATACTCTTTCAGCATAGCCAGGGGGCATGACTAACTCCACATGTCCCCAAGCCTTCTTTAGAATCCAACAGTTCCCAAGCAGGTAAGTTGAAAAATTATCAAGTCAAAGATACAGTTTATGTAGCTTTAGTAAAATCAGTATCTGACCTGCCTAATTTAGACAAAATGTGTAAGTTATGAACACATTTTTATTTTACCAATAATGTTTTAAACTGTATTTATTAAATATTGCTAAAGTCATGTGAATTTAGAGTCCTTAAAGTTTTTATTGTTTTGACAAAATATTTGATTTAAGCCCTTATTTTTCTTTAAGCAAATTAATTACAGCTCATTTGTATAAACATAAAACACACAACACATATAAATAAACAGACAGAGAGAAGAAAATCCAGTAGCTGTAAGATTTTTAATTTGCCAGTTTTAAGTTTCTTAATTGGATTACTGGCTTCAGTGTGGAGCCCTACAAGGAACAGGGCCAGGAAAGCATGCAGTTTTTAGAGCCCAATAAGAAGACACAGCTGGAAGGCAAAACAGATCCCCCAAATTAAGGGTGTCGTTTTTATAACAGATCATGGATCCCTGAAAAAGAGGAAATCAGCCCATCCCTCAATGGAGTCTTATCTCTCAGTGGGGAGTGGAGATTTTGTGATGCCTTCTAGGTGGCCAAGGACATGTTCCTCCGATTCAAATGTGCAAAGAGCAGAGTATCCCCCATAACTGCCATTAGTCATCCTGAAAGGTATATTTCCTACCTAGTTATCACACAGCAGAGCTGAAAGTTCTCTCATAATCCGAAGTAATTTCTAATATTCCCAAAAGTCAAAAATGTCAGGTAATGCAATACAAAACAAAACACAGCCTTACATTTTGAGAGGGATCTACCCGCTTTCAATTGCTTGGGTTCCATGTGAAAAACAGGGGTATTTCCCCAAACAAGGTCTGTGGTGCCTCTCCTATTTTTCCCTAGGAGACCCAACATGTTAGAAATACTCTTTCAGCATCTAAATCCTCTTACGTAGGCAGCAAGAGTGGCATGAAAACAAACTGGAGAAAAGTTATTCAGTCGACCGAGTGAAAAAATAAGAAATTTTTTATTTAGAATAGTAAAATCCAAGAAGATAAAAAAAAAAAAAAACAGGCCTTTTACACATATGTATAGCTTGCATATTTGCTATTAGTTGAGTTGACTTTTAACCATAACGTTTTTTTAAAAAAAATCTTTTACATCTCTTATTACCTGACTCTAGCCAGGACAAACAGCTAATATTTCTGACTGTTGGACTTTACCAAACATAACCTCCCAGGTGAGACAAATAAGCCTTAACTAAGGTTATTTAACCATGGGTATATGAAATATTTTCAAAGAGGTAGTTAGCATTTTTTACAAGATCCAGAACTGCCAAAAGTAGCTCAGAGAAAAGGAAATTCAAGACAGGAAGTCAGAAGTTGTTTAGGGAAGGGAAAAGAATCAATAAATGGCAAAGGTCACACAAATATCAAACCATAAAGGACTCATTCCCTAAGCTGGGAATTGAACCCAGACTGTCATGTGAAAAGACAAAAAGCCTTACCTACTGAGCTACAGCATTGGGTATTTCTCTTGTTCTTCCCAGAAGGAGGCTAGAGCACTCAATTTTGAGCTTGCCAAAGTTTTTAATTGCTCAAGATAATTTTTTGGGCTATGACATGAACCCTCAGATTCCTGTCCTCTGGATGGCACAGACCAAAAGAAGTGTCCCCACATGGTCATAAGGTTAAGCACTCAAGGGCATAAAACAAAAAAGAGAAAAATCTCATCGAGGTTTTGTTTCTGAGATCTGAAGCAGTTTGTAACTAACCAATTTGCTGAGCCAGGTTGAAGAGAGGACTTATAGAGGTCCTAAGCCCACATTGTATCCATAGTACCCCCTCTATGACAGAACAATGCAGAAAGACAAATTCATAGCACAAGGTATAACAGATTCACTACAGCATAAGACTAGCCTCATAATTATTATTTTTTCCCATTAATCAATATTTTTCAGAGGAGACAGTGATTTTTGCTATTCATTCAACAAGTTTGCACAGAAAGAGAGAGGCTAGAAGCCTGACTGGTAAGAAATTCTTACCCTTTTACCTGCATTTCTGGGTTCCCTTCTCTGAGTGCTTTGATGGCCCTGCTTGCTGTACCATAGTTATGGAGGCCAAGCAATGTTACAATAGAAAATCATCATTTACCATTTTATAGAACTATAGGCAAAAGCCTCACAATTTTTTAAGACACTGCCCAACAGGGTGCATGGAAGGAACTGAAATAACATCTCCCATTCTGGCTGAAGCAAATATATGTGACAACATAGACCCTAGCCACCATGCTCAGCACCCAGTTTCAACCTGGCAAGGTTCAAATGTGCCCCCGTTGGGTCCTATCATCTTTAATCCACTCAAAGGGGGGTGGAATGATCTCTGATCAGGAGTTTCAACACATGGTCTCTGGGCAAGATGGAAGAGTGGGCAGTCACCCTGAAGGATAGAAAAGATGGAAAGGGGAAAGGAGAGAAAGAGAGGGGGAAGAAAAGGGAGGGAGAAAAGCATTGCCTGTGGCAGGGTTGGGGAGACCAAAGAAAGACCCACCCATTGCAGCAGCACTGAATCAAAGTTTAAGCGGCCACTTGTCAGTCATAAAGGGACCTTTTCCAGCAGTTCCATTAGCTCTCAAGTTTTCCCCTTTGGAGGAAGAAAGCTCCCCATGTCCCCTGAACTGGGATAGGCCTAGTCCTGTCACCCACAGCCATCAGCAGAGTGCAAGGCAGATTCATCCAAAGAGAATAGTGGTTAACATCTCTGAGTGCTGCATCTGTTTTTAACCAAAAGGGGCTTTACCGAGGAGGACCTCTGAGCCCCTCTGTCTTAGGATGGACTCTGACCTTCCTAAGTTGGACCTTTAATTCAAATTCAGACAAACAGCTTTGCACTTTACTAAGAGGCACCTTTAAGCCCCTATTTCTTAGGAGAAACTAACCTTCCTAAAGTGGGCCTGTAACCCAATTCTATCCTTTAGCCGTGACAAAATACCCCACTACTTACACAAAGCCAGCCAATTGGTGCTGCAGTCTATTTCTTTTGGGTCAGGGGTCTCCATATTCTCGTGTCTTTGTGGTTTGTCATGGAAGATGTTACTGGAAAACAGTCCTGATCCACACCCCAAGACAGGGTTCTTGGATGTCACACAAGAAAGAATTCAGGGCGAGTCCACAGAATAAAGTGAAAGCAATTTTATCTGGAAAGCAAAACAATAAAGAATAGCTGCTCCATAGTATAGGCAGCATATAGGGCCTCATTTCAAGCAGTTGCTATTAAAGATGGAGTGACTCTGGTTCCAACACCTCTCACAACACCACAGGGGAGCAGAGTGAAACACGGTGGATCTGATGTTGAGTGCCCATGTGAAACAGAAGGCATGAGGGGCCACCGAGCACTGAGACTCCTGAAAGGTGAATGAGAAAGTCTCCATGAACAGGAGGGAAGTGAAACTCCATCTGTCAGCCTGTGGTAGCAAGGCTTGGAAACCCAGTTGTGGCCCCTCCTTCACACACACTCCCTTCATTTAGATTCCTGACACCTCCCTTCCCTGGGGTCTTTCTGTTCCCTGTTGCCTGGGGCACCTGGTCTCTGCCCGTGAACTACTCAGAGATTCAGGGCTCAGGGCTCGGTCTACTCCTGTCTTTCCTTGCCTTGCCTCCTTGGTAACTTCATGGAGCCACATGGCTTTAAATATTAGCTATCTGTTGACTATTGGTTTATATCTCAGCTCCAAATCTTTCCCAGTAAACTGCATTTTCTCTCACCCAAAGCCCTTCTTTTTGCCATTTCAATGTTTCGTGGGTGTCTCACACATGACCTCCCAGAGTTGAAGCCCCGTTTGTCCTACACAAGTCTGCTCCTGTTGTCTGCCTTTCTCAGTGAACCTCACCTTCAACCAGGTCCTGGGGAGTCATTTCTCTCACACTTCATTTCAGGTCTGTCAGCAAATCACACTGGCCATCATTCAAGTGACAACCTTGGATAAACTCATCACCTTTACCACCCTCTGTTCAGGTCACCACCAGCATCAGTGAAGAGCATCCTGGGGGTGTCTCTGTTTTTGTCCCAGCCCTTCGAGGATCTGTTATCACCACAGACAGCAAGGTAACGCTTATAAATAGGTTACACTATGCCCTCTGGCTCTTAGGCCCTCCCACAGCTTCCCAGATTCAAGGGAGGGCCAGTCCACACTCACTCAGGGAGCCCCCTTTCTGCATCATGCGTCCCAGGGTCATCTGCTGCTGCTCCCTCCTCCCCCGAGCACTTTGCTCTGGCCCCACAGACTCACATCTTCTGGACCCCAAAATCTGTTCTTCCTACGCCTAGAACCCATTTACTGCTCTTCTTTAGGCTCTGGCTTAAATACCCAATTACCTGAGAGGATTTACCTTCATATCGTACCTTAAATTAAAACGTCTTCCTTGCTTTAACTTCTGTATTCTTCACATCACTTATCTGACAGACAATACAACTTATTTACTTCTTTTGTTTTTTACTTTATTTTGTTTTTCACCACCAATAGAATATGAGCTCTATAAACGTGGAAGTGTTTACTGTTTCAGTCACAACCTGGGTCTCCACATTTAGATTAGTGTCTGGCACAGGGCCAATGTTCAATAAACATTTGTTGAATGAATAAATGAATGACAGTGTACTGTACCCAACAAGACAGTGCTGAGGTTTCTTAAAAGTGAGTGGAGACCTAAGTCCTGACAGTAACATACATACAGGAAAACTATATAAATGCACATAGAGACATATCCTACTAAAACTGCAGAATGTTAAAGAAGAAGGTTTTCTATTATTCAGTAGGCACTAGAGATTTGAATAAGTTTATTATCATTAACTTTTTGTTTTCTTAGAGAGAGGATCTCGCTCTCTTACCCAGGCTGGAGTACAGTGGTGCCATCATAGCTCACCATAACCTTTAACTCCTGGGCTCAAGTGATCCTCCCTCCCACTTCAGTCTCTCAAGTAGCTAGAACTGCAGAAGCCCCTCACCATGCACAGTTAACTTTTTATATTTTGTAGAAATGGGATCTTGCTATGTGGCCCAGGCTGCTCTCTAACTTCTGGCCTCAAGCGATTCTCCTGCTTCAGACTTCCAAGGTGCTGGAATTACAGGCATAAGACACTGTGCCTGACTTAAAACTGAGTAAATTTAAATATTGACTCATTTATATATATTAAAATGTTAGGCAACTACTGAAGGAATATATAACCAAAACAAGTTCAAAAATAAAAGTAAAGAAAACTTGACCTACCAGTTAAAGTCAGAGATGGCAAAAAAATCTAACAAAGGAAAATATGATAAAAATAAAACAAAAATGGAAAAAAAGTAAAAATAAATTCAAATACAATAAAATTCACAGTAACAGTTAACAGGTTAAGCGTGACTTCTAAATTTTCAATTCTCAGCTTGGATTGTATGCTCCTGTCATGGTTATTAAAATATTAAAGCACATGGATGCTGACTGAATATATAAAAAAGCTATAAGGAAAAAACACTAATCTGAAAAATATGATGTAGTATATTAACATTGTACTAACAATGAATGTAAGGATAAAGAACCAATGCATTCAAATGAATAAATCAACAGGAAAACATGATAATCCTGAAAATATTTGTAACTGATAAGAGAGGCTTAATATATAAAAAGCAAAATCTAATACATAAAAGACTAAACTGACACACAATTAAGTATCTCCACTAATTACAAATAAAGAAGCAAAAGAGCTTGATATTGTAAACACCCAATAATTAGAAAAATAAGAGAAAACACAATATATTTAGAAAAACTGACAACACATGAGTCCACAGAGCAAATTTCATCAAACATTATTATTAACATCTCACAGGAAATAGTGAAATGAAGTTAAATATGACAAAAATCTACAAAATTGAAAAAGGAGTGGTTTGAGAAAGTATGGAACATTTAGACCTGATGAAAAATAAAAACATCAAACATATAAATTTGGAGAAAGCTGCTAAAGCAGAACTAAGAATGAAACTTACAGCTTAAATAACTGTATTTAAGGAGCTCACAATGTAATGAACTAGCAAGGCTAAGCAAGTGTTTTAAAACCCAAAAGAGAGTAGACACAAATTTTTTTTAAATATGAAAAAATGGCTGGGCGCAGAGGCTCACACCTGTAATCCTAGCACTTTGGGAGGTCAAGGTGGGAGGATCACTTGAGGTCAGGAGTTCAAAACCAACATGGTGAAGCCCTGTCTCTACTAAAAATACAAAAAAATTAGCTGTGCGTAGTGGCAGGAGCGTGTAATATCAGCTACTTGCTACTTGGAAGGTTGAGGCAGGAGAATCACTTGAACCCGAGAGGCAGAGGCTGCAGTGAGTCAAGATGGTGCCACTGCACTGCAGCCTGGACAACAGAGTGTGACTCTCTCTCAAAAAATAAAATAAATAAATAAATAAATAAGAAAAATAAAATGTAGACAAGATAGTAAACAACTAAGAATATAACAGTACTACAAGGCATAAGAGCTGAAGCACAATTGAATAGGATTAAATATAGAATTGGACAAGTATGACTATAATATTTGTTTATCCATAGTTTAGTTACATTATGACTATGGATAAACCCAAGATTTTTTAAGATACAAGAAAATACTATGAACAGCTATATCAATAAATTAAAAAATAAATGAACAGCAACTTAGAAAAAATCATTCTATAGCAACAAAACTGACTCAGAATAAGAAACTAAAAAGGACTTATAATCAATAAATATTGAGTGTTTACTCTACCTGGATATACACACACATACTCTCACTGAGAAATAAAGACCTCTACTGATCCAAGTACTTAGGAAAGTTTTCCTAAATTGCTAAGGGTTCGAATCCTATTTTATACCAAGTGTTCTAGGGCATAGAAAATAAAGAAAAACCTTCTAAGCTATTTTATCATGATTATATAGCATTGATGTCACCAACAAGAAAATAATATAAAGGCATTCTGAATAAATGTTTGCCCAATTCTTCAATTTATGTAAAATCAGTAAATTATTACCAGTTAGGTTTAACATTTATAAATCATTTAACATTTATAAATTCATTGGTATAATTTACCATTGACAGACAGGAGAATAATCATGACCATCCGAATTGAGATAGAAAAAATGTTTCATGAAATCCAATATTTCTTTCCACCAAAGGAAGACAGAAAACTTCTGTATTATCTGTAGAAACCTTAACAAACGTCATACATACTGATGACTGCTAGATGCATTCCTTTCACAGCCAGGAAGCAGATAAGGGTCCTACTATCATAATCTCTGTTTACATTGTATAGGACATCCTACAGAGAAAACTGAGATGAGAAAAGCAGTAAGAAATGTAAGGACAGAATGGAAACTTGTCATTATCTGCCAATAAGATGAATATCTACATAGAGAATCCATGGGAATCTGCAATTCATCAGGTCTACTTAGACTGTGCAGCAAGTTTCCTGGCTGTTAAATCAATACAAAAAGTTGTTAGCATGTCCTTACAACAGCATTAACCGATAACTGGGGAAATGTCTCAAATATATTCATTTGGTCAACTGGGTATTCACCTGTACCAGTTTTGTGCTAATTTTGGTATTGTTCATTTGTGGATTAAAAAATATATAGTTTTATTTTTTAATTTCCAAGAGCTCTTTTTTTCATGTCTGCTCTGATCATTCCTTTCCTGAATAGCCACTGAAAATTAAGACTTTTACTGAGTTAGGGCCAGATGCAGTGGTTCATGCCTGTAATCCCAGAACTTTGAGAGGCCAAAGCAGGAGGATTGCTTGAGCCCAGGAGTTTGGGACCAGCCTGCGCAAGATGGAGAGACACTATTTATATGAAAAATAAAAATAAATTAGCTGGACATAGTGGTGCACACCTATGGTCCCAGCACTTAGGAGGCCAAGGTGGGACAATCCCTTGAGCCCAGGAAGTCAAGACTGCAGTGAGCTTATGATTGTACCACTGCATTCTAGCCTGGGCAAGATCTCATCTCTCTCTCTCTTTTTTTAAGACTCCTAGCTGAGTTCAGATATAAACATATCGTTAAAATTGATGTGAATATCTGTTGTAGCCAATTTCAGAAGAAAAGACAGATTCACATCTCATATATTTCCTACCTGTATTTTTCAGGTCCAATCCTTCAGAATCCCTCAGCTTTCTCATGCCTTGTGTCTGAGAAGGTTGACCTGAACAATCTCTCCTACCCTCCAAAAAAAAAGTTAAAAAAATAAACAACAAAACATCCCCAGGAGAAATTCAACTAAGATCAGTGCCACAATAAAAGTCCTGAGAAGTGTTAAGTGTGAGATGATGAGTCGTATCTCTTTTTCTGGTAACTTTTTTTTGTACTGCAAAAGACTAGAGGAGTCGTGAGCATGGGGATAAATTCAGACAAGCTCGTTGACATACATGTGCCACACATGTCATGAAAATGATGACAACAGATTGGGATAAACCCCATGATGTGAGTGTCGTAATCCTGTGTAGAGCCAGATGTTTTTTATTTTATTTTATTTTTTATTTTTTTATTGGATGTAAGCCCTGGCTTCCGGTAGGTAGCAAGGTAGCTATTGACTTGATGAATTTTTTCCTCCACTTTAATACCATTAGTGAGGGAAATTAGGATAAATTTGGAGGACAGGACCCACAGAAATATTGCCTCTGGGTTGTCTCAACTCCTTTGCTTTCTCTCAAACTCTAATTCGGAGGAATCTTGACCTACCCACAGAACATCACACTCTTCTTTACTTTGATGAGATCAGACTCACTGAATCTGATGGGCACAGGTAGCCATGCCCCAGAGGCCTGAAAGGTGTATGTGGCTGCCTAGGGTAGGAGATCAACCCTGTAGAAGCTTAGGGGTGTGGTGGCACTTATTCTAGAGTGAGTTGTTGCTATGGATTGCACCCCTTTGCCCCAAGACGACAGATTGAGATGAAGACTCACATGCAGGCAGCTCACTGTGTTGAACTCTTCTGATCAACACCTGGTGAGGAAGAAAGAAAAACAGGACATGGTAGGGTGTGACTCAGTCTCCCAAAGGGTTTAGCCAATCATATGGATAGGTCTGCAAGATGATGTGGGCCTTCACAGTTTTCCTGGGGCAAGAAAACCTGGCCTTTTATATCCTGTAATGACCTGGTATTGGGCACAGGTTGGCTCTAGGAGAAGGATGTGACTTTGTGTGACCTTGGAGACAGCCGTCAACCTTTCTGTCTGCTAAAAGCCTTCCTAGCTTGGTGGGTTTCTTTAGATTTTAGAGGCAATAAATGCCATATATGTATATTTTCTTTTTTTGTTCTTTTTGCCCATTTAAGTGTAATTGCAAGTCTGTCAGTTTTGAGCAGGATGAGGGATCAAGAAAGGTCTCCGAGGCAGGTCCAGGCAGCCACCCTGCCATGTATACCTTATGACCCAGAAAAGCCACAAGAAATGTTTATGGAAAATTATATACTCTCTTCTAGGGAGCCCTCAGAAAGCCTTGCTAGGAGAGTCACAGCAGAGCCCCTGAGAGTTTGGTGATGGGCCATACCTGCATTTCCCTGCACTGTAAAAGCAGTGCCTGGCTTGTTTCCAAGCCTGCTGGAGACTGAATAATTTATTATGGGACACTATGTAGCCATGTAACCCTAATTTTCTATGATGAACTATTTTCTTCCTGATGCTCCAAACCTTAAAGTTAGATTTGTATGAAAATATTACATGACAAAATGGAAGTGATAAAAAATTAGATGAGGCCTGAACAGGGACAGAAAGGCCAACTAAACACACAGAAAAAGCAAGTGACTCTGATGTCCATAGCAAACTGATTGTACTGCTTCACTGCTTTTTCCTCCCACACCTGTGGTCTAATGAGGAATTCCCCATGATCAGTTTATGGAAGAGAATGAAATTTGATCTCATCCACAGACAGATCTGCACAGGACAGACACACCAACCCTGAGAGGGTAGACACCATAACACAGCCTCACAGAGGTAGCTCTGTAGGCGGGGAAGAGACATCCTGGGAGTAGGCTGAGCCCTGGGTGATGTTCCTGGTTTTGAGACAATGAATGGTTAGGGATATGGCTCTACATTCATTCCCACATTGTAGTTATCCTTCTTAACTGTGTCCTTTGTTTCTCATTGTATCAGTCCATTCTCGCGCTACTATAAAGAAATCCCTGAGACTGGGTAATTTATAAGAAATGAGTTCTATTTGGCTAACAATTCTGCAGGCTGTACAGGAAGCATGGTTGCATCAGCTTCTGGGGAGGCCTCAGGGAGCTTTTACTCATGGCAGGTGGCAAGGCAGGAACAGGCGTCTTACATAGCAGGAGCAGGACCAAGGGATGGAAGGGGGAGGTGCCACACACTTTTAAACAACCAGATCTCATGAGGACTCACTATTGTGGCAACAGCACCAAGGCTAGATGATGTTAAACCATGAGAAACACCACAATGATCCAATCACCTCCCACCAGGCCCCACCTCCAGCATTGGGGATTACATTTCAGCATGAGATTTTGTTGGGGACAGATACCCAAACCATATAACACATACTTGTCTTATATGAACACCCTAGCAATTCCTCAGATTTTAGGTTTCAGGTGACAAGACCAGGTTGACATCACTCCGCAAGTAGTTGATGACACTTTGTACATTCCCTATGTGGAGGGCAACAGGAGTGGTCTGTTATTCACCCTCCAAATTTTCTTTCTACTCTTCTCCAATCTGCTTCCTGCAGCAGAAGCCCAAGCTGTATAAATCGCCTCAAAGAGCCCCTATGCCCTTGGCTCCTGGCTGGATTTCGCCAATCCTAACAGGACATGGGATGGGGAACAGTGAGTAAGTCTGGGTTTATAAACCTCTGTCTTTTTCCCTGTGAAGGTACCTCCAGCTAGGTGTGTCCTTAGCAAAGGTGACTGCCCCTTTATGTGGACTGTGCTGTAAAACACTCTCTCTGGGGACCAGTGACTTCTTCCCTGCACCTCTGGCCCAGGAGTGGTTACAGCTTTGCTGCTACTAAGGTTCAGGATGCTGCACCGTCTCTTTTGGTTCTCCTACGCCCACACTCTTGTTAAATGTTCCTTTGTTGATAACCTTCCCTGAATCAAATGGCTATTACTAAGAAGTCAAAAAATAACAGATGCTGGTGAGGTTGCAGAAAAAAAGGAACACTTATATACTGTTAGTGGGAGTGTAAATTAGTTCATCCACTGTGGAAAGTAGTGTAATTTTTCAAAGAACTAAAAACAGAACTACCGTTCAACCCAGCAATCCCATTACTAGGTGTATATCCAAAGGAATATAAATCATTCTACCATAAAGACACATGCACGTATATGTTTACTGCAACACTATTCACATTAGTAAAACCATGGAATCAACCTAAATGGCCACTAATGGTAGACTGGATGAAGAAAATGTGGTACATATACATCAAGGAATACTATGTAGCCATAAAAAAGAATAAGATCTTGTCCTTTGCAGAAACATGGATGGAGTTGGGGATCATACCCTTAGCAAAGTAACGCAAGAACAGAAAGTCAAATACTGCATGTCCTCATATATAAGTTGGAGCTAAATAATGAGAATATATGAACACATAAAGGAGAACAACAGAAACTGGAGCTTACTTGAGAGAGGAGGGAGAGGATCACAAAACATAACTATTGGGTACTATACTTAGTACCTGGGTGATGAAATAACCTGTACACCAAATTCCTGTGACATGAGTTTACCTACATAATAAACCTGTAGATGTACCCCTGAACCCAGCATAAAAGTTAAAAAAAAAACTCTCCCTGAATCATTCCTTTTCTCTGTCCATTTTCTTTCCTATAAGGATATAGTTCTCAGATAACATGACTACAACTGAAAAGACATTGCCGTTGGTGATGATCAGTTAACATTACATGGGCATCTGAGGAAGAGCCAAAGGACTTGTCCAGGAGGAGGCTGATAATGAGCTCCTTGTTCAAGAGCTGGCCTCTGACAGAGGAGTGGGATTGGTCCACAAGGAGAAGCACTAGTGTGCTCCAGATAGAAATAATGATGTCCACAATGGAGATGGATGTGTTTGGGGCACGTGCCATGACAGCGGAGACTGGTGATCGACTGTGGTTTATGGTCTGAAAAGAAGAAGGAGAGAAAACACAACTGAATCTGTGAGGGGAGGGCTAGGGAATTAATCACTTGGATACTGGACAGTAATTGAAGATATGACAAGACACGGCATGGCTCCAGGCTGCAGAGAGGCAAGTGATTAGAATGCAGCCAGGGAAGGTGAGAATTAATGTGAGTCAAGCCTTAGGCATTGACAGTGAAGATGTGGAGGAATGAGGGTCTGCAGTTCCTACTGTGTCTAGGGTCCGAGGCATTGAGAAGAAACAGTGTGCGATGTGAGTTCCTATGCAACATGTGTGATCTGCTGAGGTCTCACCTGGAATTAAAGGCAGCCCTTATCCCATCTACACCAGGATTCAGCTACACTTGCTGAAGTGACCCGTGTGCAACCCTGAAATTCTGGAGTAAACAGTCATAAATTATGATTTGTCCTTTTCTTCAACTCCCAACCTCAGGAAGTGCCCAGGATCATTGCAATAAGAAGTGTAGAATGACTAAGAAAAATAAATCTGGCAGACCCCAGGGTGCTAGCGAGGTAGTTCCTGGATGGGGCCTGAGAGGAAAGGGGAGAAACCTTTGAAGTCAAATGAGATAATGTACTTGGGTGAAAGTAAATCATCCTAGCGAACCCTGATTGTATAATCTTTATTTAGTTGACGCAGCTCAGATAAGCAAGCCTTTCATTCCCCCACCAAGTGTGTAAACTTTACTTAAGCTTACAACCAACACCCAGTTGCATCTGCTGCTGCTGCTCCCTTGCTCTTGCAACACTCCAGGTCCTGACCTTCTTTTTCTAGGCAAATACGTGTGAGCCCACATCGCCCATATGGCCTCAAATGTCATTCTATTCGTGTTGTTATGTGCGTTTATCATCAGCAAGTACTTTTTAAAAGTATGTGCATGGTTTTTCCATTGTGAAAGGCAACATGTTTGGAATCTGAAATCTGAGACCCAGAAATATCGAAGAGCAGAAGTAGGAATCTAGCAGAATACAGGTAGGGTGGTAGGGAAGGATTACTCCAAGGAGAAAAAGCAAAAACCAGCTTTATCAAATTTAGAGTAATATTTACAGTGTGATTCTGTGTTTTTTAGTAAGATAAATGAACAACGGCAACAAACCCTCTGAATCTATTTCATCTCCTGTGTACATGGAAACTAAACTTGAAGCAGGGTTGATAATTATCAGCTTTTTCTGTGAGCCTTTTCATCATCTTGCCATATAGTTATATCCTAATTAGTACTGATCTTTCATATTCAGTTTGATGCTTTATCCTCACAACCACCATTTATTGTTACAGGACAGAACCTCTCATTCCTATTTTGAAGATAGGGAAACTGAGGCCCAAAGAGCTAACATGAATTTCCCAAAGTCACAGATTTTTTATTACCTTTCCTTATTGTTATTTTCTGTACTTCAAACGCCCTCATAAGCCTTATGGGGAGACAGGGCTTCAAAGTCCACTGTGGAGAATTGAGGAAAGGAGACAGTCAGCCTGCTGATTGAGTGTCCCGGCACTGGAGCCACAGGGACTCCCATTAGAGCTCCAGCTCCACTCACATACCATGGGATTTGGGGCAAGTTATTTATTTTCCTTGTCTTTGTTTCCATGTCTGTGACCTGTGGGCAACAACAGTGCCAGCATCAATGTGTAGCTGTGAAACTGAATGGAAAATGCATGTTGCACACCTCCAATGTGCCTGGCACACAGTAAACCCTCAATCAGGTGCTAACTTGTAAAGGAATGTGTTGCTATCACCTCTATAGGTAGAGATTCAGAGACTGCCTGCCAACACAGGCTGAACTCAGTGGCATATCACATGGGTATATGATCCATTAATAATAATTCTCATCTTAGGAATAAGATATTTTAGAGTGGAAAGGCATGGAAACACCCAATGCAGACAATACAATGCCAACCAAACTAAATGTCACTAGCAATGGCACTTCTGTTGTAGTCAGACTTCGCCATATAATGGAAACAGTTAAAACTGTATATTAAAGCTGAGCAAGTGTTCTCAGTTATGTTTAGAACATCCTGTTTCTGACGCCAATTCTTTCAAGTACCTCTTATTCACTCTGTTGACAAGGGAGAGATTTCTGCCCTAGGGTCATGCATGAACACACAATACCCTACAATGAATGGATGAGATTGACATTAGTTTACAGTCACATATACTCACAGTCTGAAGGTGGACACTGCCTGCCACACAGGGTCACAGAGTGACTCTTGGGAACATGGTGAACAAACAGGGTCTGGGGAAGGATGACTTTGTACTAACAAGAGGGTGAGGTGTACCCTGGTTTCTATGGGAGGATGTGTTTGGCTTGTTTGCTTGTTTGAAAAATTATAGAGGCTGGCAAGAAACTGGAACCTCCTCCTCAGGGATAAGCAGGAACTGTTTCTGGTCTCTGTGATAGGAAGATTTGTTTGTTATGAAGGCCTTACCTATGGGAGCAGAATGGGATCCATTCATTCTCCTAACTCTAGGAGAGCCAAGAGTTAGCCCATCAAAGTTCTCCTGGTTTCACCAAATATCAAAACACACATAATATTATGCCTTAAATTTAGAACTTATGCCACATCTGAACAATGAGTAAAATCCCCTCCTCAACCAAGGCACACTATCACATTTCAGGCTGTAGAGGTGAAGAGAAGATCCTATGAAATATTATACAAGTATAAAGGATTAGGAAACATTTAGACTTTTCAATAGCATTGTTAGTATCTGGAAATTTATGGAGAGATGCTCTCAATACTATAAAATTAAATGACTTTTGATGTAGAAATCAACACACAGTGGTACTAACAATTGTGAAAATAAAATAAAAGCATTTTAAGACATAAAAGTCTCCAGGAATATACTTCTCATTCATTCTTTCTCAGGAAGTTTCTAGAGGCTGTCTTTCACCAGAATATGGTATTAGAGAAAAAAGGAAAACATGCAAAATAGAGAAAGCAGATATCCAACTCAAAAAGAAGTGAAATAATTTTCCAGCTTGTTGGCAAAAGGAGATCCTTAAACCTCCTCTGATTATCAGTTGCAGAGAGCAGCTAATTCAGGTTGGAGACAGAGGGCACCCGAAGAGATTTTCTGGCAAGATAGGAGAAGGAGAAGGATGAAAGTCACAGAGTAAGAGAAAGTAACTACTAAAGCTGAACATATTGGAAGAATGCTTAAATAATTATGGTAATGTTTGGGTTAAGTAAATAATAATTCTACAGAATATTAATGAACTGAACAACAGTAAAACAAACCAAATAAACATTAACATCAAAAGCATAGTGAAGTTCTGCAGAAAAGATCAATTTAAATATATCATTAGGCCTAGCTGTAAATTTTTGTTTAATAAAATAAAGTAAACACTTAGTATTTACCTAACAAATATTATGTTTAATGCCTAGGGAAGTAAACTGATGAAGATGTCACATAAGAGCGGGGGGATGATAAAGAACATTAAATCTTTGTACTTAGTAGGATTGAAATATATGCTAGTTAAAACTGCGTAAGAATACCAATATAGCTATATAGTTTAGAGACATGAGATTAAATATCAAAAGGATTGCTAAAGAAGTTCATAGTGGTTACCTCTGTGGAGCATAAAACGTTCGGAAAAGAAAATAGAGACTTGTTTTCATTAAAAAAAAAAAAAAAAAGTCGTGTAGAATTACCTATTTAATCATTGTGTATTCACAACCTCAATTAAAGATAAAAATACATATTTCTGTTTCTAAAGAAGGGCATTTAATAACATTCAATATCATTCATGATAAAATTTCTGAGATTTATTAATAAAAGGAAGCACCCTAATCTGATAAAATTCTATCTTCTCACTAGCTATAGAAAGCATCATATTAAAAAATTATATTTATTTTATTTTGTATTAAAAATTGTATTTATTTTTTGCATTGTTATAATAACAGGTGTAATATAATAAACAGTAGGGATTATTTCTATTAATGCTAATGAGCAGCATAATTCTAGCTGTATTGAGCAATACAATTAAAAATACAAAGAAATGGAAAAACTAGGCTTGGAGGAAAACAGTTAAAACAGTAATTATTTTCTGGTAATATATGGAGAATATCTATCAAATCAATAGAAAAAATATTGGAAGTCATAAGGGAGTTCAACAAAGTTACTGAACAAAGTACTATGTTATAAAAATCAATATGCCACTCCAAAATTGTACTAGCCTAGGATAAAAATATAATAGAAAATGAGATACCACTCATAATTGCAATTAAAAACTACACATAACAAATATAACAAAAATTCAAAAAAAGGAACATTTAAAAATTCTAATTAATTATGTTTGTAAAATGAATTAATAGGCATACCATGTTCATGGATGTAACAATCACCTCATAAAGGGATCAATTCTCCATAGATTATTTTATCATTTAATGAAATTAAATTTAAAATGATAGATTTAGTGTGTGCATTTGATCAACTGACTCTGAAATTTACATACAAGAATAACATCTTAAGAATTGATAAGACAAAGTTTAAAAAGCAAAGCAGTAAGCAATAGTCACCATACTTCATATTAATAAATACTATAAAGTCATAGTAATGAATAGAGTATTTTACTCTTGTAGGAATAAATAGACTAGTATCACATTTTAAGAGACCACAGTAACATATCTACAGATTAATAGAGACTTGGTGATAATAGAGTTGATATCACAAATAAACTTTTAAAGAATATATTATACAGAAAGTGGGGCTGGAATATTGGTCATGTATATGGAGAAGAAAACCAGAGTGTAACTTCTCAAAATACAAAGGATTGTTTAGCTGGAGACAGTTAAGATACAGGGAAGCTCTCTGCTTCCCTGTCTGTGCAAAAGCAGGACAAAGATTTACAAAGACAAAAGGTCTTTCCACTCTCCTCCCCAGTTTTTTCCACTTAAAGACAGAATATAAATTTTCCTGTACTGTAGACAGCCCTTATTCAGCCCAGAAATGGAGCCAGAGGAGTCTGTGAGCAGAATGTACTCCATTAGTGTCTGCCCATAAATTTACCTTCCTACAGTTTTTCTGCTTTTGGAAGCCTGGGACTGCTTTTCTTTTTGCCCCATTGCTTCTCTTAAATTTATTGCTCTTTGTTGAAGATCTTAGATAAACTGAAACTCTAAGCAAATATCCTGAGTTATGCTTCTCCAACATGGTATGCACTGCATGTGTCAATAAACTTGCTTGTTTAACTCTTGTTAATCTGTCTTCTGTTGCAGGAGTCTGTCCAAACTATGAATTAGTGAGGGTTGAGAAAAAATATAATTTCTCCCCTTCGGTAGAAAAAATAAAAATAGATACCTGTCACATATCATGTACAAATTTGATCTCTGGATGGGTTCAACACTTAATTGAGAATGGTAAATTTCCTACATATACATATATATGTACAAATTGTATATGTACATATATGCATATATATTCACACGTTTAGATATACATCCACATCCATTCACTTATGTACTGTATATATACAGCATATATACACACATGTGAGTATACAAACACACATATGTATATACTATACGGGTGTGTGTGTGTATAATTATTTCTAGGCAGAGTGTAAAATGACATTTTATTCTGGCTTCAATTTCATTTATTTGATTATCAGTGAGATAGAACGTCACTTGATTTACTTGTTTGTGGTAAGCAGAATTCTAAATTAAACCTCAAATTTATGGCCCATGCTGTGTATACACCATCTCCCAGTTAATTATTGCTACCCAGATGTTACTATAATGAGACTTTGCATACTTAATTAAAATCCCAAACAAGTTACATTTAAAATGGCTCTGACTTAATCAGGTGAGACCTTAAAAGGATCTAGATTATTTCTGGCAATGGCGATTCAATACACAAGAGGATAATGCATAAAAGTGTTTCTCCTCTCCTGGAAAGATCCATGTGTCAAGGAGTGTGGGCAGCATTTGGGAGCTGAGACCAGTTCCCAGCTCAGTCAGCAAGAAAGCAGGGATCTCAGTTCAACAATCACAAGGAACTGGATTTGGCCAGCCATCTGAACGGGCTTAAAAGAGGATTCTTCCTCAGAGCCTCCAGAAAGGGACAGAGTCTGGCCAATGCCTTGATTTTAGCCTTGCAAAGATCTAAACAGAGGACACAGTCAACCATACACAGATGTCTTATCTATAGGACTTTGTGCTAATAAATGAGAGTTGTTCTAAGCCACTAAGTTTGTGGCAATTTGTTACGCATCAGTAGAAAACAGAACATTTGGGGGTTTTCATGAATAATTTGTTGATAAATATGTTTGTCCAACTTGAGAGGAGGTTCTTATTGATTCTTTAAAAAATCTTTATATTCTAGATATTAATAAGAACATGACATATATATTCTGTCAGCCCATCACCATCTGTTTTCTTTTTAAAAAATATTTTATTTTTTATTTTTTGTGGGTACATAGTAAGTATATATATTTATGGGGTACACGAGATATTTTGATACAAGTATGTAATGTGAAATAATCACATCATGGAGAATGGGATATCCATCCCCTCAAGCATTTATCCTTTGTGTTGCCAATTACACTCTTTTAGTGATTTGAAAGTGTATGATTAAGTTGTTTTTGACTATAGTCACCTGTTGTGATATCAAATAGTAAGTCCTATTTATTCTTTCTATTTTTTTGTACCCATTAACCGTCCCCAGCTTCCCCTGAGCCCCTCCATTACTTTTCTCAGCCTCTGTTAACTATCCTTCTATTCTGTCTACAAGAGTTCAATTGTTTTGGTTTTTAGATCCCACAAATAAGTGAGAGTATGTGAGGCTTGTCTTTCTGCGCCTGGCTTATTTCACTTAACATAATGATCTCCAGTTTCATTCATGTTAATGCAAATGATAGAATCTCATTCCTTTTGTGACTGAATAGTAACTCCACTGTGTATACGTACCACATTTTCTCTATTCATTCATCTATTGATGGACACTTAGGTTGCTTCCAAATCTTGGCTACTATGAACAGTCCTGCAACAACATAAGAGTGCAGATATTTATTTGACATACTAATTTCCTTTCTTTTGAGTATACACCCAGAGGTGAGATTGCTGGATTATATGGTAGCTCTATTTTTAGTGTTTTGAGGAACCTCCAACCGTTCTCCATAGTGGTGGTAATTTATATTCTCACCAACAGTGTGTGTGTTCCCTTTTCTCCACATCCTTGACAACAATTGACATTACCTGTCTTTTGGAAATAAGTCATTTTAATCGGGGTGTGATAATATCTCATTGTAGTTTTGATTTGCATTCCTCTGATGATCAATGATGGTGATCACCTTTTCATATGCCTGCTTGCCATTTGTATGTCTTCTTTTGAGGAATATTAGAATATTTTGCACGTTTTCATCAGATTAATAGATTTTTTTCCTATAGAGTTATTTGATCTCCTTATATATTCTGATTATTAATCCCTTGTCAAATGACTAGTTTGCAAATATTCTGTGGGTTGTCTCTTCACTTTTTTGATTGTTTTCTTTGCTGTACAGAAACTTTTAACTTTATGTGATCCCATTTGTCCATTTTTCCTTTGGTTGCCTGTGCTTTTGGGTATTATTCAAGAAATTTTTGTTTAGACTAAAGTCCTGTATATTTTTTTCCAAGTTTTCTTGTACTAATTTAGTAGTTTCAGGTATTAGATTTCATTACTTAATCCATTTTGGTTTTATTTTTGTATATGGTGGGAGATAGGGGTTTAGTTTCATTCTTCTGCTTATGAATATCCAGTTTTCTTAGCACCATTTACTGAAGAGACTCTCTTTTCCCCAGTGTATGATCTTAGCTCCTTTGTCAACAATTAGATCACTACAGGTGTATGGGTTTGTTTCTGAGTTCTCTATTCTGTTCCATTGGTCTATGTGTCTGTTTTTATGCCAGTACCATGACATTTTGTTTATTACAGCTCTGTAGTAGAATTTGAAGTCAGGTAATGTGATTCCTCCAGCTTTGTCCTTTTTACTTAGGATAGCTTTGGCTCTTCTGTGTCTTTTGTGGTTCCATATAAACTTTAGGAATGTTAAATTTACATAATTTTTCTGTGAATAATGTCATTGGTATTTTTATAGGAATTGCATTGAATCTATAGATTGCTTTGGGTAGTATGAACGATGTAACAATATTTATTCTTCCAACTCATGAATATGGAATATGTTTCCCAGTTTTTGTGTCCTTTCCCATTTCTTTCATCAGTGTTTTATAGTTTACTTCACAGAGAACTTCCACTTCTTTGGTTAATTCTTAAGTATTTAATTTTATTTATGGCTATTGTAAATTAGGTCAATTTTTTTTCCAGTTCTGTTGGCATTAGAAATGCTACTGATTTTTGTACGTTGACTTTGTATCCTGCAACTTTACTGAATTTTTCAGTTCTCATAGTTTTTTGGTGGAGTCTGTAGGTTTCTCCAAATATAATGTGATATAATCTGCAAACCAAGATAATTTGACTTCTTCCATTCCAGTTTAGATGCCTGTAATTTCTTGCTCTTGTCTGATTGCTCTAGCTAGGATTTCCAGTACTATGTTGAATAACAGTGGTGACAGTGGAAATCCTTGTCTTGTTTCAGATCTTAGAGGAAAGGCTTTCAGTTTTTTCCCATTCAGTTTGATACTAGCTGTGGATCTGTTGTATATGGCTTTTATTATGTTTAGGTAGGTTCCTTCTTATATCCAGTTTTTTTAGAGGTTTTATCATGAAGTGCTGTGGCATTTTATCAAATGCTTTTTCAGCATCAAATTGAAATGATCATATGGCTTTTATTCTTCCTTCTGTTGGTATAACGTATCATATTAATTGATTTGCATATGTTGAAGCATCCTTGCATCCCAGGGGTAAATCCCACTTGGTCATGATGAACAATGTTTCTAATGTACTGTTAAATCCAGTTTGCCAATATTTTGTTGAGGATTTTTGCATCAATGTTCATCAGCAAAATTGGCCTGTAACTAACTTACTTTCTTCCCTTCTTTCTTCTCTTCTTTCTTCCTTTCTTCCTTCTTTCTTTCTCTCTCTT
>NW_012115744.1:2518235-2526557 GCF_000951035.1 Colobus angolensis palliatus | reverse complement strand
TTCCTTCCTTCCTTCCTTCCTTCCTCTCCTTCTTCTTTCTTTCCTACCTTCCTTCTTTTTGTGTCTTTGCGTGTCTTTGTCTGCTTTTGGTATCAGGATGATCCTGGCATCATAGAATTCATCTGGAATTATTCTCTCCTTATTTATTTTTTGGAATAGTTTGAGTAGGATTGGTATTAGTTCATCTTTAAATGTTTGGTAGAATTCACCAGTGAAGCCATCAGGTGCTGGGTTATTCTGGGTCCTGGACATATATGCCATATACCCCTTTCTCTGTCACCCATTGTGATCCACAGCAAATCACCTACCAGGTCTGATGGCACTGGACTGGAGAAAGTATGATCATCTTATGATCCTACAATATCCTGAATTGGCAAAGGCTTTACTACAGTTTCATCTGCTGACTTTTTGTTTCTTAATAAAATGCAACAATATTGATTTGTATACACACACATCTATCCCCCACACACCCCACAGGATTGAGTAGGGTGCGTATGTACATACTGGGAGGATATATTTGTAGAGTCATTAACTTCCCTCAACCAAGGCCCAGGAACACACAAACATTATAGGAGACAACTAAGAGAGTAACCACCTATGTCCTAGAATCTTGTTGGCTATACCAGATCTAGGTTTTTGATCCTTTCAATAAAAGATATTTTGGAACTTAAGAAAATTAGTGTCAATTATAATACAAATTAGTTAAGATTACCATCCTGCCAAGATTTTCTTGACTAATAAAATGAATTTGCTACTTCAAATATGATCACTACATTCCTTCATAGCTTTTATTCTCATTGAATGGGAAAGAACAGGTAATTGTGAGATGTTCAGATCTCTTTGTTCCAAAAGCTAAGTCATCTCTCTTTCTCAATACATTCTTAGTATAATAACTATTTTCCTAGAAGTAATGTACACTTAATAGAATTATTGTAAGTTCTTTCAACTCTCTTACCCTAGGCATAGAGAGATAAATTTGAAGTGGATTGTGGGACACTTGCAATACAGATGAAAGAAGCAACACTGTGTTCTGAGGAAGTGCTCACGGAGTTTTCAGTGTGAAGTGTATGCTCTTCCTTGGCTCCGTCATTTAGCAGGGTAAAAAAAGGCATGGCAAATCAATTGTCTTATAACAGAGCAAAATTGTGTTAGAGATGTATTCGGAGACCAGTCGGAGGATGTGTCGGTGTGATAGTTAATACTGAGTGTCAACTTGATTGGCTTGAAGGATGCAAAGTATTGATCCTGGGTGAGTCTGTGAAGGGGTTGAGAAAAAAGATTAACGTTTGAGTCAGTGGGCTGGGAAAGGTAGACCTGTCCTTAATCTGGGTGGGCACCATCTAATCAGCTGCCAGTGAGGCTAGGATATAAAGCAGACAAAAAAACCATGAAAAGACTAGACTCACTTAGCTTCCCAGCCTACATCTTTCTCCCGTACTGGATGCTTCCTGCACTCAAACATCAGACTTCCAGTTCTTCAGCTTTGGGACTTGGACTGGCTTCCTTGCTTCTCATCTTGTAGATGGCCTATTGTGGTACCTTGTGATCAAGTGAGGTTAATACTCCTTAATAAACTGCATATATATATATAAATGGATATATATATATATGTAAGTGGATATATATGTGGAGTTTATTAAGGATATATATATATATGGAGTTTAAGGAGATATATATATATATATATGGAGTTTATGAAGGAATATATATATGTGTGTATATATATAGCCTAGTAGTTCTGTCCCTCTAGAGAACCCTAACTAACACAGTTGATTTCCTTTTTTTTTTTGCCTGTAGGCTACTGATGTTTTCTTTATGGATTTGAATGAGTTTATATATGGTATCATATATTGAAATAAAATTTTAGGACAAGAAAAACAATAAAACTACCACAGACTATAGTGTCCCGAGTTGTGTAATCGTAGGCAGTTTGTCTCTTGGACATAAATGTTCACACCTTCAGACAAAGCAAAACAAAATAGATATTATTCTGTCTCTAATAGTAGAGATGTTTGAAATATTTCTTGTTTTCCAATTCTGCCTGCCTTGGAATCAAAACAAGAACTCAAGCCACCCTTTCCCCTTGCTAACTTGGCAGGTAATTCATATAATCTTCCTCAATTGCCTTCATTTAAAGAATGTACAAAGTAGCACATCTTGAAAGCATTATTGTGAGAATCAAATTATATGATGCACACATATAAACTGTGTGTCACTAGTATTAAGAAATATAATGTAGGCATTTGAAAGATGATACTTGCTCATTTTTAAATTTTGCCTGAAAAGAAAAATTTGATTAAGCCATACCAAATAAACATATTCAGATTCACCAGTTTTTTTTTCAATAATTGCAGGGTTATCTCAATCAAATTTCAGTTTTTAAATTCATTTCACTTAGGATTTTCTCTCTTTGGCTTAAATCCATAGAAATAGCTGTGTTTTAAAATATCTAGACATTAGATAAATGAACATCTGTTCAGGGTCATGTGTCCTTTTTCTTCAGCCAACAGTGACTTCTGCGAGTTCTTTCATCATGGGTGTTCATCCTCATCATTATCTACTGAAATGGCTCAGTCCCAGTTTCCTCTGAAAATTCATGCTTGTGGATTTGCTGGTGGACTGAAGTTGTTCAAGGATTTACACTTCCTATTACTTATTGTATATGCAGATATCATACTATTCTGCCCCTGTGTGCAGTAATTTCAATACATTTTAATGCATGAGACCACACATGTAACTCAAAATCAAAAGAAAATAATTTCATTTGATGAAAATCTCTCTGTTGATTATTTGCAGAACCCAGAAAGAGATTTGGTCATCCTGAACAGAGAACGCAATCACACTTTGTGTCTACTTTGGGCATATCTCACATAAATTAGTTATTTTCTTAGCAAACACATCTGCAAAAGTATCAAATATATAATGTTCAGAGATTTCACAAGGTGAAAATTTCTCAAATTTCACAAAGGGGCCCAGACTGGCCAATTACCCCAGGCCATAAGTTTTTTAATTGAAGTTTATTCAACCAAGTTTTATTACCCAGGGTTGGGGGAAAGCATGTCATTTGAAGATTATAGCTCAAGATGAGAGTCTCTTGATAAAATTATTAATATAATATCTCTTTGATATCATCTCCAAGTCTCCATTGTTATCAGAAAGGTTGGCAGTACAATGTTGATTACTTATCTTCTGCTCTGTTATTGGATGCTTCCTTTAGCTTTCTTTTTCTTTTATCATAAATTATGGGCTTTTTTATGCTTTACCTTAAAGCAAATTTTTTACAATTATACTTTAAGTTCTGGGATACATGTGCAGAATGTGAAGATTTGTTACACGGGTATACACGTGCCATCGTGGTTTGCTACACCCATCAACCTGTCATCTACATTAAGTATTTCTCCTAATGCTATCCCTCCCCTAGCCACCCACCTCCAACAGGCCCTGGTGTGTAATGTTCCCCTCTCTATGTCCATGTGTTCTCATTGTTCAACTCCCACTTATGAGTGAGAACATGCATTATTTGGTTTTCTGCTCCTGTGTTAGTTTGCTGAGAGTAATGGATTTCAGCTTCATCTATGTCCCTGCAAAGGACATGAACTCACCCTTTTTTATGGCTGCATAGTATTCCATGGTGTATATGTGCCAATTTGCTTTCACCAGTCTATCACTGATGGAGATTTGGGTTGGTTCCAAGTCTTTGCTATTGTGAACAGTGCTGCAATAAACATATGTGTGCATGTGTCTTTATAGTATCATGATTTATAATCCTTTGGGTATATACCCAGTAATGGGATTGCTGAGTCAAATGGTATTTCTGGTTCTAGATTCTTGAGGAATCACTACACTGTCTTTCACAATGGTTGAACTAATTTATATTCCCTCCAACAATGTAAAAGCATTCCTATTCCTCCACATCCTCTCCAGCATCTGTTGTTTCCTGACTTTTTAATGATTGCCATTCTAACGGGCGTGATACAGTATCTCATTGTGGTTTTGATTTGCATTTCTCTAACGATAGTGATGTTGAGTTTTTTTTTCCCATGTTTGTTGGCTACATAAATGTTTTATTTTGAGAAGTGTCTGTTCATATCTTTGCCCTTTTTTGATGGGGTAGTTTGTTTTTCTTGTAAATTTGTTTAAGTTCCTTGTAGATTCTGGATGTTAGCCCTTTGTCAAATGGATAGATTGCAAAAGTTTCCTCCTATTCTGTAAGTTGCCTGCTCACTGCAGTTTCTTTTGCTGGGAAGAAGCCCTTTAGTGTAATTACATCCCATTTGCCAATTTTGGCTTTTGTTGCCATTGCTTTCAGTGTTATATTCATGAAGTCTTTGCCCATCTCTATGCACTGAATAGTATTTTCTAGGTGTTCTTCTAGGGTTTTTATGGTTTTAGGTCTACATTTAAGTCTTTAATCCATCTTGAGTTAATTTTTGTGTAAGATGTAAAGAAGGGGTCAAGTTTTAGTTCTGCCTATGGCTAGCCGGTTATCCCATTACCACTTATTAAATAGGGAATCCTTTCCCCGTTGCTTGTTTTTGTCAGGTTTGTCAAAGATCAGATGGTTGTAGATATGTGGTATTATTTCTGAGGCCTCTGTTCTGTTCCACTGGCCTATATATCTGTTTTGGTACCAGCACTGTGCTGGTTTGGTTACTGTAGCCTTGTAGTATAGTTTGAAGTCAGGTAGCATGATGCCTCCAGTTTTGTTCTTTTTGTTTAGGATAGTCTTGGCTATACAAGCTCTTTTTTAGTTCCATGTGAAATTTAAAGTAGTTTTTTTATAATTTTGTGAAGAAAGTCAATGGTATCTTGATGGGGATAGCATTGAGTCAATAAATTACTTTGGGCAGTATGGCCGTTTTCATGATATTGATTCTTCCCATCTGTGACCATGAAACGTTTTTCCAATTGTTTGTGTCTTCTCTTATTACTTTGAGTTTGTAGTTCTCCTTGAAGAGGTCCTTCACATCTTTTGTAAGTTGCATTCCTAGGTATTTTATTGTCTTTGTAGTAATTGTAAATAAGAGTTCACTCATGATTTGGCTCTCTATTATTGGTGTATAGGAATGCTTGTGATTTTTGCACATTGATTTTGTATCCTGAGACTTTGCTGAAGTTGCTTATCAGCTTAAGGAGATTTTGGACTGAGACAATGGGGTTTTCTAAATATACAATAATGTTTTTTGCAAATAGAGACAATTTGACTTCTTCCCTTCCTATTTGAATATCCTTTATTTCTTTCTCTTGCCTGATTGCCCTGGCCAGAACTTCCAATACTATGTCGAATAGGAGTGGTGAGAGAGGGCATCCCTGTCTTGTGCCAGTTTCAAAGGGAATGCTTCCAGCTTTTACACATTCAGCATAATATTGGCTGTGGGTATATCATAAATAGCTCTTATTATTTTGAAATACGTTCCACCAATACCTAGTTTATTGAGAGTTTTTAGCATGAAGGAGTGTTGAATTTTATCAGAGGCTTTTTTCTGCATCTATTGAGATAATCATGTGGGTTTTCTCATTGGTTCTGTTTATGTGGTGGATTACATTTATTGACTTGTGTATGTTGAACCAGCCTTGCATCTCATGGATGAAACCAATTTGATCATGGTGGATAAGTTTTTTGATGTGCTGCAGAATTTGGTTTGCCAGTATTTTATTGACGATTTTCTCATCAATGTTCATAAGGGATATTAGCCTGAAATTTTCTTTCTTTGTTGTGTCTCTGCCAGGTTTTGGTATCAGGATGATGCTGGCCTCATAAAATGAGTTAGGGAGGAGGCCATCTTTTTCTATTGTTTGGAATAGTTTCAGAAGGAATGGCACCAGCTCCTCTTTGTACCTCTGGTAGAATTTGACTGAATCCATCTGGTCCTGGGTTTTTTTTGGTTGGTAGGCTATTAATTACTGCCTCAATTTCAGAACATGTTATTGGTCTATTCAGGGATTTGATTTCTTCCTGGTTTAGTCATGGGAGGGTGTATGTGTCCAGGAATTTATCTATTTCTTCTAGATTTTCTAGTTTATTTGCATAGAGGTGTTTATAGTATTATCTGATGGTAGTTTACATTTCTGTGGGATCAGTGGTGATATTCCCTTTATCATTTTTGCTGTGCCCATTCGATTCTTCTTTCTTCTTCTTTATTAGTCTGGCTAGCAGTCTATTTTGTTAATCTTTTCAAAATCCAGCTCCCAGATTCATTGATCTTTTTTGAAAGGTTTTTCATGTCTCTATCTCCTTCAGTTCTGCTCTGATCTTAGTTATTTCTTGTCTTCTGCTAGCTTTTGAATTTTTTGCTCTTGCTTCTCTAGTTCTTTTAATTGTGATATTAGGGTGTCGATTTTAGATCATTCCCACTTTCTCCTGTGGGTATTTAGTGCTATAAATTTCCCTCTAAACACTGCTTTAGCTGTGTCCCAGAGATTCTGGTACATTGTGTCTTTGTTCTCATTGGTTTCAAAGAATTTATTTATTTCTGCCTTAATTTCATTATTTACCCAGTGTTCATTCAGGAACAGGTTGTTCAGTTTCCATGCAGTTATGCAGTTTGGGTAAGTTTCTTAATCCTGAGTTCTAATTTGATTGCACTGTGGTCTGAGAGACTGTTTGTTATGATTTCTGTTCTGCATTTGCTAAGGAGTGTTTTATTTCTAATTATGTGGTCAATTTTAGAATAAGTGTGATGTGGTGCTGAGAAGAATGTATATTCTGTGGATTTGGGGTGGAGAGTTCTGTAGATGTCTATTAAGTCTGTTTGGTCCAGAACCGAGTTCAAGTCCTGAATATTCTTGTTAATTTTCTGTCTTGTTGATCTAATATTGACAGTGTGGTGTTAAAGTCTCCCACTATTATTGTGTGGGTATCTAAGTCTCTTTCTAGGTCTCCAAGAACTTGTTTTATGAATCTGGGTGCTCCTCTATTGTGTGCATATATATTTAGGATAGTTAGCTCTCCTTGTTGCATTGATCTTTTTATCATTATGTAATGTCTTTTGTCTTTTTTGATCTTTGTTGGTTTAAACTCTGTTTTATTAGAGACTAGGATAGCAATCCCAGCTTTTTTTTTGCTTTCCATTTTCTTGGTAAATATTCCTCCATCCCTTTATTTTGAGCCTACATGTGTCTTTGGTGTGAGATGGGTCTCCTGAACACAACACACCGATGGTTCTTGACTCTTTATCTAATTTACCAGTCTGTGTCTTTTAATTGGAGCATTAAGCCCATTTACATTTAAGTTTAATATTGTTATGTGTGAATATAATCCTGTCATTATGATGCTAGCTGGTTGTTTCACTCATTAGTTGATGCAGTTTTTTCATAGCGTTCATAGTCTTTACAATTTGGTATGTTTTTGCAGTGGCTGGTACTGGTTTTTGCTTTCCATATTTAGTGCTTCCTTCAGGAGCTCTCATAAGGCAGGCCTGGTGGTAACAAAATCCCTCAGCATTTGCTTCTCTGTAAAGGATTTTATTTCTCCCTTGCTTATGAAGCTTAGTTTGGCTGGATATGAAATTCTGGGTTGAAAATTCTTTTCTTTATGAATGTTAAATATTGGCCCCCACTCTCTTTGGGCTAGTAGGGTTTCTGCAGAGAGATCTGCTGTTAGTCTGATGGGCTTCCCTTTGTGGGTAACTAGACCTTTCTCTCTGTCCGCCCTTAACATTTTTTCCTTCATTTTAACCTTCGTGAATCTGACGATTATGTGTCTTGGGGTTGCTCTTCTCGAGGAATATATTTGTGGTGTTCTTTGTGTTTCCTGAATTTGAATGTTGGTCTGTCTTCTGTTTTCCAACTTGGTTCCATTCTCCCTGTCTCTTTCAGGTACACCAATCAAATGTAGGTTTGGCCTTTTCACATAGTCCTATATTTCTTGGAGGCTTTGTTCATTCCTTTTCATTCTTTTTTCTCTAATCTTGCCTTCACACTTTCTTTTATTAAGTTGATCTTCAATCTCTCATATCTTTTCTTCTGCTTGATTGATTTGGCTATTGATACTTGTGTATGCTTCTTGAAGTTCTTGTGCTGTGTTTTTCAGCTCCATCAGGTCATTTATGTTCTTTTCTAAACTGATTATTCTAGTTAGCAATTCCTCTGACCTTTTTTCAAGGTTCTTAGCTTCCTTGCATTGGGTTAGAACCTTGCATTGGGTTAGAACATGCTCCTTTAGCTTGGAGGAGTTTGTTATTACTTACCTTCTGAAGCCTATTTATTTCTTTTTTTTTTTTTTTTTTGAGACAGTCTCGCTCTGTCACCCAGGCTGCAGTGCAGTGGCTGGATCTCAGCTCACTGCAAGGAGATACAGCTTTATTATTCTGGTGAGGAAAC
>NW_012115744.1:2503584-2518185 GCF_000951035.1 Colobus angolensis palliatus | reverse complement strand
TTTGAGACAGAGTCTCGCTCTGTCACCCAGGCTGCAGTGCAGTGGCCGGATCTCAGCTCACTGCAAGCTCCGCCTCGTGGGTTCATGCCATTCTCCTGCCTCAGCCTCCTGAGTAGCTGGGACTACAGGCACCCGCCACCACGTCCAGCTAGTTTTTGTATTTTTTTGGTAGAGACGAGGTTTCACAGTGTTAGCCAGGATGGTCTCCATCTCCTGACCTCATGATCCGCCCATCTCAGCCTCCCAAAGTGCTGGGATTACAGGCTTGAGCCACGGCGCCTGGCTCTGAAGCCTATTTCTGTCAATTTGTCAAACTCATTCTCCATCCAGTTTTGTTCCCTTGCTGACAAGGAGTTGTGATCCTTTGGAGGAGAAGAGCCATTCTGGTTTTTTGAATTTTCAGCCTTTTTGCACTTGTTTTTCCTCATCTTCATTGATTTATCAATCTTTGGTCTTCGATGTTGGTGACCTTTGGATGGGGTTTCTGTGTGAGCGTCCTTGTTGTTGATGTTAATGCTATTCCTTTCTGTTAGTTTTTCTTCTAACATTCAGGCACCTCTGCAGGAGGTCTGCTGGAGTTTGCTTTTGTTTCAGACCACCTGTAATCACGTATGTAAAAGCATGTTTTTAGATTTTGTCAATGCTTTGACGAACCTGTCTTTCTCTTGCTTTTCTTTGATATCACTTTTTGATTTTCTGTTATCACTTTTCTACTTTATCCACTCTAAATTGTTGGTAGAGCAGTGGTTGTTTAGAGTGATTTGATCAGTATTATAGTCAACATGCTTATAGTGGTGCGCAAACAGTTGCATTAAAAGAATCAGGTAAGAACCAAAAACATTTGCTTTTCCTATTTTTTCCATTGACTCTTTCAGTCACTGTGGATAGTCTCATTGTGTGTTTTATAATAGTGAATTGTGAGCTCATCTTAAACAAGGCTGTATCCATAGGAATCCTCTACTTGAAGATATTTTGTTCTACTGATATTTTGCATTATCTTTGAAAAGATTTCCCAGCTATATCACAGTTATAAGAGCAATTTTATGTTAATTACTGAGTTTAGGGTTTCTGGAACATAGGTATACTATTTGATTTTTTAAAAAAATATTTTTATTAACATATAATTTATATACCATAAAATTTGCCTATTTAGAGAGTACAGTTAGATGTGTTCAATGTATTTTCAGCTGTACAACCATTGTCATAATGTAATTTGAGAAAATTTTATTATATGAAAAATAAATTTAGTACTCATTATCAGCATTTTTGTCCATTTGGGATGCTGTAATAATATACTGTAAATTGGGTGGCTTACAAATAATAGAAATTTATTGCTCACAGTTCTATATGCTGAGAAGTACAAGATCAAGATGCCAGCAGATTAGGTGTCTGGTGATGACCTGTTCTTCTATTCATAGATGGCACTTTCTCACTCCATCTTCACACGGTAAGGGGATGAATGAGTTACCTCAGACCTCTTTATAATTGTACTAATCCTATACATTAGGGTTCTACTCTCATGAACTAATCACCTCCTGAAGACCTCACCTCCTAACATCATCTTTGGAGTTAGGATTTCAACATATGAAGTTTAGGGGACGCAGTCATTCAGACCACAGCAAGTAGCCATTTCTTATTCTGCAACACTTGCCAAGCCCAAGGAAACCACTTATCTACTTTCTGCATCTATAGATTTAGCTATTACAAACATTTCATATGAAGAAAATAATATAATATGTAGTCTTTTGTGACAGGCTTTTCTTTTTACTAAACATAATGTTTTGAAGTTTATCTATGTTGAAACATGTCAGCATTCCTTTTTATTTTAAAATAATAATTTATTGTATAAATATACCACGTTTTGTTTATCTTTTCATCAGTTGATAGACATTTAACTTTTTGGCTATTAATACTACTCCTATGAATTAGAACCTTCATGTGCAATGTTTGCATGGATATATGTTTTCATTTTATGTGAATATCTACCTGGGAATAGAATTTCCAGGTCATGTGATAGCTCCATGCTTAACATTTTGAGATAATGCCCAATTGCTTTTCAAAGAGCATGTATATTTCTATTTCAATTCGCAATAAATGTGTTCCAATTATCCACCTTCTTATCAATACTTGTCTTTTGTTAAAAATCTTACTCTTTTTTAAAATTTTTTTTTAAACTTTTACATTCAGGGATACAACTGCATGTTTGTTACATAGGTAAACTGTGTCATGCGGGTTTGTTATACATATTATTTCAGTACTCATATATTAAGCCTAGAATCCACTAATTATTTTCTCTTCATCCTTTTCCTCTTCCCACTTTCCACCCTTGCAAAGGTCCCAGTGTGTGTTGTTCCCCTATAGAGCAGTTTTAGGTTGACAGCAAATTTTAAAGAAAAGGATAGTGACTTCCCATATTTCCCTTCCCCCACACATTTACAGTCTCCCTCATTATCAATATCCCCTGGCAGAGCAGTATGCTTGTTACAATTCATGAATCTACATTGACACATCATCACTCAGGGTCCAGAGTCCTAATGTAAAAAATAGTTTACATTAGGGTTCTTTCTTGTTGTTGCACATGCTATGAGTTTAGACAAATGTATAATGGCAGGCATCAACCACTACGGTATCATACAGACTAGTTTCATTGCCCTAAAATTTCTCTGTGCTCCTTTTATTTATCCCTCTCTCTCCCAATCTATCACTGATCCTTTTACTATCTCCATCGTTTTGCCTTTTCCGGAATGTCACATAGTTGGAATAATACAGATTGACTTATTTCATTTAGTAATATGCATTGGAGTTTCTTCCTTGTCTTTTCATGGCTTGATAACTCATTTCTTTTTAGTACTGAATAAAATTCCATTATCTGGATATACCACAGATCATTTATCCACTCCCCTACTAAAGAACGGTTGGTTGTTTCCAGGCCTTGGGAATTTGGAATAAAGTTGCTATAAACACTTATGTACAAGTTTTTGTGTAGTTGTTATCTTCATCTCATTTGGGTAAATACTGAGAAGCGTAACTGCTGTATTATCTGATAGGATGATGTTTCGTTTTGTAAGAAACTGCCAAACTGTATTCCAAAGGGACTTTACTATTTTACATTCCCACCAGAAATGAATGAGAGTTTCTGTTACTCTACAGCCTTTCTAGCATTTGATAGTATCGGTGTTCTGGATGTGGGCCATTTCAATAGGTGTGTAATTATATTTCATCCTTGTATTAATTTATATTTCCCTCTTGTCTGTCTATTAGAAATTATATCCATCTTATAAGGATATCAAGTGATATTGTGGTTTTGATTTGCATTTAGGTAATGTCTAATAAAGTGAAGTTGAGCATCTTTTTGTGTCCTTATTGGTCATTTGTATATCTTTTTTGGGAGAAATGTCTAGATTATTTGCCCATTTTCAAATGAGTCATTGGTCTATTCATTGTTGAGTTGCAAGTTCTTTATATATTCTCCATACATGTTCCTCTTCAGAAATATAATTTGGTTTCATTGCTCTTTCAGCATGTCTCAGATATTTAGGTATTAAGTTATATTTAGGGGTATCCTCTTTGATTGACTGAAAGTATGGAAATCCTAACTAATTATTAAGAATTCAGAGAGATGACATTTGAAAAGAGTAGATAAAAGTAACAAACTACAAATATAAATGGTTTGTATTTGAAAGTAGATAAATGGTTTCTTCCATTTTGTGTGTTGTTCTATCACTTTCTGGAAGGCATCTTTTGAAGCAATCAGTTTTGAAGTCCAATTTATCTATGTTTTGTTCCTTGTGCTTTTGCTATCATATATTTAAAACTCAATGTCTAAACCAAGGGTATGAAGATTTACTCCTGTTATTTCCTCTAAGTGTTCTATAGTTTTAAATCTTACATTTTTTGTATTTAACATGTTTGAGTAATTTTTGCAATGATGTAGTGAAGGCGTCCAACTGTATTCTTTTGCATGTGCATATTCAGTTGCCCCAACACTATTTGCTGAAAAGATTGTTCTTGCCCCCATTTATTTTCCTTGTCACCTTTGTTGAAAGTCAGTTCACCATAAATGCAAGAGTTTTTTTTTCCTGAACCCTCAATTCTATCCCATTGATGATGTGATTATCCTTATGCTACTGCCACTATCATTTTTATTACTTTGTGTTGTATATTAAATGAAACAAAACAAACAAAAGTCTTCCCCCTCTAATATCACTCTCCTAACTACTATAGCTTTGTAACAAGTTTTAAAACTAGGAATTGTGAGTCCTCCAAATTTGTTCTTTTTAAAGATTGTTTTGGCTACTCTGGGTCCTATGTTGCTCCATATGAATTTTAGAAACAGTTTGGAAATTATTGCAAAAAAGAAAAACCCACAACAAGCCATCAGGAATTCAGTAGGGGTTGTGTTCAATCTGTAAATCCTTTTAGAAAGAACTGCCATCTAAACAATATTAAATATGCTGATATATGAACACGGAACGCTTTTCTACTTTATTTATATCTTCTTTAATTTTCATTAATTTCCTTTAATAATCTCTTATACTATTGTTTTTAATTCCAAACACTATGTACAGGTTCACATAATTGAATGTTTTGATAGCTGCCAATCACCCATTACAAATGCTAGGGTAAAACAGACATATTATTTTACTTTTTTGCTATCTGCCTGTACCAATGACCCAAATTTGTCAAAGTCATGGGATATAGCCCTTGGCAGTTTCTGCCTTTAGAAAAGGCATCCTTCCAAACCCTTCACATTACATTGGTTCAGTGTGAACATCTTCTCTCCAGTAATCCCAAGCCTGGCTCATGATTCATACTCCCTGTCTCTGTTTCTTCTCAAAAGAACCTCAGAATTAGTTTACTGTCTTGTCTTTAATTCCTTTTTTTTTTCTTTTGCAACTAGAAATTTATTTTCCTTCCTTGCAAGATCAGATATTCATGTAAAATTGTGCTAGTAGTATCTTATTCCTGATTTCTAGATGTTTGTGGTGAAAGTACTTCACTTTGCCTAAGCTTCTATAACAGACAAACTGGAAGTGTCTTGCCACATACATCTTACCGGGTCTGTTTATACAAAACTACTAGATGATACTAAACCATTATTTCTCCATAAACCATGCTATTTCTAAGAGGGTAAAAAGTCATTTTCCTCTTAAGTATTTTCAAAACAGTTTGTTTTTAAATACAGTTTAAGCATAGTCTCAAGAAAAAGTGTTAGTTCATACACTTTCAAATGAAATCCAACACCTCCCACTTTTTTAAGAACATTGCCCTTCCAGCTTTCTTCCAGCAAGTCTCAGATATTTAGGTACTAAGTTATATTTAGGGGTATCCTCTTTGAGTGAAAGTATGGAAATCTGAACTAATTATTAAGAATTCAGAGAGATGACCATTTGATCAGAGAAGATAAAAGTAACAAACTACAAATACAAATAAACCAGAACACACTGCAACAAAACAAATGAAAATGGAAATTCAGGGAATAGCATTAAATTAGCAAGTAAGAAAAAAAAGTCATGTCAAATAATTTTTTCTTTCTTACTATCTCTTATTTTACAAATGAAGAAACACAGACTGAAGAGAAATAATTTGCTTAAGGGCATCTAGTGAGTGAATGGCAGAAGCCAGATTCTAACTCATCCGGTTTGGTTTCACAGCCATAGCTCATTAGTTGTCTGGCTCCCACTGGGATATGAACAAAGTAAACCACCATTCCCATAACGATCCTCACAGCCTTGTTCCCTAAAGTGCTCATTTTCATCTTATATTTCTTATTCCAATTTCTACGCATCTTTGGCATTCTAGTTTTCCAAATCAGAAATGTTTTGATCCTCATTGCTCTTTTACCTTACATATGCGATTTGTCAGAAAAGCACTGACTCTTCTCCTTGTTTCTTTCTTGATAATCTTTTTGTTTCACCTTATGTCTACTGTGATATTCCTGGATCCATCACCTCTCACCTTCTGGGAGACTTGTGCTGTCTGTAATGGCTCCACCTGAGTGCTCGACCTATCCTTTGAATCTCTCTTCAAACCACTGTCTAGCAACTCCAGGGATCTTTTTCTAGAACGTTGATGACAATCTCACTCCATCTCTAGCAATTACTTCCACTGCTAAGGTAGTTCTCAAATTCACTTTAGTGAAGAACCAGTTGATTTTGTTTTTGTTTTTTTAATTAATTATCAGACAGGTATGACGTTCTTGTCTGCCTGACACAGCTAATGCCATTGGAGACTGCCCATTTGAGGTCCACAGCACTAAAATCTCTCTGTAATCTGATGAGTTATGTTTATTGATTGTGCACCTGAACATCACAGCAAGGTCACATTGCTAAGTTTCCAACATAAATTCTCCTAGAATCTTAAGGCTAGTACTTATTTCATGACAGTCTGGCACTGGCCTTGCTGTCACACTGTGAGTAGAACAAGTTTAGTGACTTCTATTGACTGAATGTTTTTATCCCCCAATAATTTATATGTTAAAATCCTAAGCCCCAAGGAGGTTATATTAGGAAGTGGGTATTTGAGAGGTAATTAGCACCTGAGAGTGGAGCCTCACAAATGGAATTAGTGTTTTTATAAAAGAGTCCCTAGAGAGTTCCCCCACTTCTTCTACCACACGAAGGCACAACCAGAAGGCCCCATTTGTGAATCAGGAAGCAACCACTCATCGGACAACAATCTACTGGTATCTTGATATCAGAGTGTCAGCTTCCAGAACTGTGGGAGATTGATGTCCCTCCTTCATAAGTCATGCAGTCTATGGTGTTTTGTTATTGTTGTCTAAACGGACTAAAACAGTTACTACAGCAAGAACTTGTGTAAGATTTAAATGTGAATCCTTTATTGGCTTCAGAAAAATGAGTGAATTGGAGCAAGTCACTTGGTTTACTTCCCTTTTTTCTTTCTTTTTTTTTTTTGAGATGAAGTCTCACTCTGTTGCACAGGCTGCAGTGCAATGGCACTGTCTCGACTCACTGCAACCTCTGCCTCCTGGGGTCAAGCGATTCTCCTGTCTCAGCTTCCCAAGTAGCTGGAATTACAGGCCCTGGTCACCACACCCTGCTAATTTTTGTATTTTTAGTAGAGACAGGGTTTCACCATGTTGGCTAAGCTGGTCTCGAACTGCTGACCTCGTGATCTGCCCACCTCAGCCTCCCAAAGTGCTGGGATTACAGGCATGAGCACAGAGTTGCTGTGACCATCAAACAAGATAAAATTACAACATGATATTTAACATATAAATTAATCGCAGCCAGTGATATTTCTATTTCTGACTTAAATTCTGACTCCTTTTCTCACAAAGTTCTTATTATCTGGCTTTTGCCTGACCATTCAGCTTCCTTTCCTGGATTTTTTCCATAGGCCCTAGGCTTGACTTTTGCCACATCATGGCTGTTCTTTGGCTGAAATGTTCTTCCACAACCCTAGTCATCTGTTTTCAATAAGTCTCCCTTAGGAATGATCTCTAGCAACATCTTTTCTTTGTCTGAGGAAGCTGTGCATCTTCTTTGCTGGGTGCTCTTTATGATGGAGTACTTACTGCATTGTATGTGTTCACTTGTATACCTTATGATAAAATCACAGACGAATATTCCTCTTCAGTGCCCATGTCTACCAGACACATAGTAGAAGCTCAGTGAATTAAAGAACTGATAAGTGAATGATTGAGTAAATGAATAAATGGCCAGCTCATTTGAATGGAGTTCAAAAAGTTGACAAATGACTTCTCTAACTAAATATATAATTGATTTTTTTCTTACTAAAATTACTGAGACGATCGAAGCTGTCATTTCTTATTTTTAAGCTTTTTGCACCTTACATTTGCCTACGTTCATTGATATGCATACAGTTTCTTCAAAGAGAGATTTTAGTTGGAATCTAATGCACGACATGAAATCTAAAGGATGCAAAATCAGAATTAACCACACACAATGAGGCTATTGATTGAATAAAGGCTTTTGTTGTTTTGCATTTCTCAATATGTAAAACGGGACATAATTATAGAGCAATTAAGCAAGAGAGATGGGGAAAAGAGGCTATTTCCACTATAATCAGTGGAGCTGTTGACAGAGGCAGCCCTTGTCTTTAGTTCCTGAGCCCCTCAGTTTCCCTGACTCAGAGCCTCCCTGATGCTGGCATGGGACTCTCCTTGAGATCAGTGTTTTCCTCTTCACCACCTACTGATCTGTCCATTAAGTAAGGCACAGAGTTTCCAAGCCAAGCCATGCTCAGGTTCATAGTGACTGTGGATGATTAAGTTAGCTTAAGGACCAAAGAAGTGCTTGTGGGATAACCTTGAAAATATTCCCACTTCCTACATTGACATTGTGGGGATATGTACTGCTAGGGGAAGAAAACAAAAAGCAAACAAAACAATGACAAAAAAACTCTCTACTTGGTCACATGTCACATCACCATTTGAAATTTGAATTGTATATATTTCCAGAAGTAACATAAGGTATTTACTTTCATATTTACTAGAATATTAAACTTCTGTCTTTCTTTTCTACAATTCATAACTTAATTTTAAACTATTTTTTTCAGAATATCTGAAGTGAGGTTTACTAGTGTCCATTTTTATTTTGAGAATTATGTTCATTCTTCTTTGAAACTGGTTGTTGAACCAATGTGTTCTATGGTTTTTTCATAACTGGTGCTTGTTTTAAATAAAAAAAGCAAAGATTACTTTAGAAATTAAATAAGTGGTGAGGAAACTCAAGAATGTTAATGCTATTTGGATTTGTGGTTAGATCACAGATTTTCTTCAGGAATCAAAATGTCTTCCCTCTATCTTTGTTTGAAAGAGGCTTCTTTGATTTCATCGGAGGACTTCTACAGCTAAGAAGTATAGCCAAATGAACACAATGGGAACAATTTTAAATTTTTTCTTAATTAAAACATGTTGAGAACTTGAGAAATTGTTCTAATATGATGGATGAGAGTATTTATCGATCACTAGAAGGTAGATTTAGAGGTATGTTCAGAGCACAACCAGTCCAAAGAATTGGAAAGGCCCGAGTAATAATTGTCACTAAAATATAGGAGCAATACCCACACAAAGATTATTCTATTACTTCTCAGAAGCCTATAAAATTGAAGAACTCATAAGCAATTTTTACAGAAAACAAAACTTGCAATTGTAGTTTATGTAAAGCTAATTTATACAAGAGTTTCATAAAAGCAATGATTTATATATATGACATATTTTGGATTTGAACAATTTGAGTTTGAAGACCACTGGGCCATTTCATTTTTGCCTGCCAGTTATTAATCTGAGACTAACAGAAGTTAGTTAGTGTTGAGCAGTTGCAGTATGCAAGTTCCTTGAATAATTCAACCGAATGTAAACAGGAAGAACCACAGTTTTGCAGGAAATTCAGGGCCGATCAGATTGCAAGCTTCATTCTGGAGACAGGCTAGTTTTGGATCAAAATTACAAAAAAAAAAAAAAAGAAAGAAAGAAAATTTTCTCTGAAATAAACTCCAACCCTTCCAAACTCACTTTTATTAACATTTAAATAGCCTAGATGTCAGTTTAATTTTTTAAGTAATAAAAACACCATTATTTTCTGTCAGTGATTTATGATTCTGGCAAGAATTTCAATCTTAAGCATCCCAAGTCTGCTATTTATATAAAATGATACTATTTGTTTTACTTTTATTTTTATTTTAGACCAAGGCAATAGATCTTGGATTTAAGAAAAACTTGGTTTGGCAAAATAATGAAAGAAATAATAAACATCTGTAAGTAAAAAACAAAAATACCAAAACATAAACAAGCTGATTAGTGTCCAGGTCCCCAAAACTCAAGTTTATTTCACTTACTTTTTCTCAGAGACAATATGAAAAAGAGAGTCATCTGATCCTATTTTACTTCCTTCATTTAGTACAAAGTTTGGGATGGAAAGATCCAAGTTGATGTCTTGGCTTATCCCTTCCTGAGTGTTTTGACCAAGTTATTTCTCTAGGGAGAAGCCAGAAAAGTTATCAGCCTCATAGTTCTATGGAGAGGGGTGACTGTGAGAATGACTAAAAATCTTGTAGAAACCTGAAAGCACGTTCTGATGGGTGTTGTTGTTGTTGTTGCTACTCTTTTCATCCTGGCTAAGATCTTAGAGTAAACCCAGTACTGGGCATCTCTCATAAATCAAGAAGAATTTTCCAAAAACAGAATGTTGGATGCTATCATCTGTGCGTTGAGAAGCTTTACATGGGTCCCTGGCAAAATTTAGAATGGAATCTTCATGTGGTTTGGTTTAGGACAGAAAATATATATTAAAACGATCACCAGGAGCTTGCACAAATTAACTCTTAGAGAGACAGGAAAGTACTACTGTGTTCTCTCAACCAGCAGATAAAAGAACTGTCACAGACGTTGAATCATTCATTTTACAGGTTTTTAAACACAGATTTTTGGAACATCTTAGGGGTAAAATGGGCAGGATGCTAGCTCCATTGTTTGCTTTTATGTACGTTGAGATATTAAACCATACAATGATGATGATGGTGATGATACCAAAAGGAAGGCGCCCACGCCAACACACTGTAGCTCTGCCACGGCTTAGTTTGTCACTTGAAATGTTCTGTCATTGGAGAAGATAATCATATTGCTAAATTTAAGGTGACAGAATGATGAACGATCCAGTAAGATGAGCCCAGCTTCAAATGTTAAAACCATTAAAATCAAGAGATTAGAGAAAGAATAAAAACACTCGCAATTAAGTCTAATAAAGCTAAGGGTGAAGTTTCTTCTTAATATTTAAAAACTCCACATGTTTTCTGCATGTAAGCAGATAATCAATCAATATTTCAATATTTTTCTGTCTTCTTTTTTTTTGAGACAAAATCTTGCTGTCACCCAGGCTGAAGTGCAGTGGTGCGATCTTTGTTCACTGCAGCCTCTGCCTCCTGGGTTCAAACAATTGTCCTGCCTCAGCCTATTGAGTAGCTGGGATTACAGGTGTATGTGCCACCACACCCAGCTAATTTTTGTAATTTTACTAGAGATAGAGGTTCAC
Source organism: Colobus angolensis palliatus (assembly GCF_000951035.1). Taxonomy (NCBI): domain Eukaryota; kingdom Metazoa; phylum Chordata; class Mammalia; order Primates; family Cercopithecidae; genus Colobus; species Colobus angolensis. Next base: position 2,507,167 of record NW_012115744.1, on the reverse strand, counting down.
CATGTTTTCCAGGCTGGTCTCAAACTCCTGACCTCAACTGCTCCACCTGCTCCGGCCTCCCAAAGTGCTGGGATTACAGGTATGAGCCACCATACCTGGCCATCAATCAACATTTCTTAAATTAATACATAAATAAATGCATGAGTGGGCGGAAGGATAGATGAATTTCACATTCTGTGTGAAGAAGAGTTTACTTGACAGTAATTTGTACTTAAAAATACAAATGCCGGAGTCATGAAATCAAAGCTGGGGTTCCCTCACAAGCCATCTGAGTGTCTCTACGAGAGTTCTTCCACTAGGAGATCTGAGGTAACGTGCCCATGACCTCCCAGCCAGTAAAGAACATATCTGAGCTCAGAGAGGTGCTGTTTGCCTTTACACGCAGCTGGTAAGAAGAGCGGAGTCAAAGACAAAAGGAGGAATGAAGGAGCCTTCAAAGATTACGTTGTATAATTAGTCACGACTGGCTACTGACGGTCATTTTCCCTTCTATGCATATCACTTGCTTTTAGTATTTGAAAATTCTCCACATATATCACCTCATCTCCAAATGCAAAGATAACCTGAACAGGTGATCTGGACATGAGTTAAAAGGTAAGGAGATGAACATCTTTCTCTATGGATATTTCAATGTTAATATGTTTGTAAAGCATGCAAACATCTTTTAAGCTCTGTATTCTGCACTCTTGAGAAGATGTCTGTATTGCAGTGGTTCTGAAACTGTGGTGGCCACATCAGCAGCATCAGCAGCTCCTGGGTGCTGGTGAGTAACACAAGTTTTCAGGCCCCACCCCAGAGCTAGTGAGTCAGAACCTCAGGACTGGACCCAGCAGTCTGTGTTGTGTCAAGACTTCCAACTCATTCTAAGGCACACTCAAGTCAGAGAACCACTGTTGTATTATTGGTGCAAACATCCCAACAGAGAAAGTTAGACATACAATTTATGGAGACGTGGAAGAATAAGAGATGTCAAGGTATCTGTAAAGGAAGAATAGAATCTTATTTAGATGATTAAAGCCCAGCAAAAATGTAGTGTTTAATTGACATCCAGGAAGGTTGAGTCACTTGTCAAGGTTCACACAGCCTCCTAGGAGTTTAAATCATTATGACTTTAAAAACACATTTAGAATGACTACTGAGAATAAAAATGAAAAAGGACAACAAAAAATATTAAATAGGAAGCAGTTCCAAATGCTAGGAATTGCTAAAAGATGCTAGAGAGGAATTTATCTGTCAAAGCAATGCAGTTTGCTTTTTTCTACCCTGCAGTACTAAATCATGCTTTTAATTCAATAATAGGATGTAAGAATTAGCTCATTAAATGAGTTAAACTTTTGTGACCCTGAAAACTAGTTTTCTGCCTGTTGAATCTGTTGAGAGTACAGCTGAGACCCATCTTCCCCCATCTCTGTTAACATTTTTATCAGGCAAGAGGTCACTATGGTAATTATGGAAGAGAGAAATATAAACAAGTGCATATTTATTGTATTTCAGATTTTATCTTCCGTGTCTTCTTTCCTCATAGGATGCAACTATCTTTCACACTGATAAGAGTGGCCTTCCTCCATGTTCACTCTGTCAAATGCTTTGTCACTTCGTGTTTGGGTGATAATGTCTATGTCCATGTGAATGAAAGATTCAGACAGGTACAGGTTTCGAACTCTCAGCAATTAAGAATAAATACATTTTGTAAGTAAGAAACTGAAATTTTAAAAAACTTAACATTTGCTTCACTTATTTAGAAAATAAGATTTTAAGCATTTACACCCTTTTTTTAAACATTAAAAATTGCATTGAGACACACCAATGTGTGAGAAGCTTGTTTATCAGGTGGCCACATAAACTCAGGAATGGAGGAAATGTGACTGATGTAAATTTATAGTAAACGGTTGGTGACTCAGGTGGTAGGTTGATAAAACTCCTCAGAAAAGGCAGAATGGACCTCCGGCTAACAAGGCTGGATTGTATATGTTTAAATATCTTTAAAGATAATGCATTGGCCAAAGAGTCAGGGAATTGCCAAGAACACAGAAAAAAGACAGTAGTTGTGGCAGAGGCAGATAAGACAATTGACCCATGGACAGCAATTGCTACTTTGCAAAAGCCACAGCTGTACTGCCCTGACCATGCTTTTTAGATTACCTGCTCTCATTTTTTTCTGATTCTGTATCTCATAAAGCCTTGCTTGTGCTAGTTTTCCAAATATGGAAAAAAATGCCTGGTCAAACCACTGTGCATTCCAACCTGCAGGAGGATTTTTATTTATCACTGTGAATTAGTAACACTGATGTGGCTGTTGAGTTCATTTATTCATCCAAGTATTTCCTTAGAAAGGAGCTTCCTGTGTTTCTGAAACAGTGAGCTCCCTGATAGGGGAGAACGATGGTATGCAGGTGTTATTGTAACTTACTTTGGAAAGCGACCCCGTGGGACACAACCCAAGGCAATGATCTGCCTGTCAAGGAGTAGGCAGTGGTACTACTGCACTTTGGAGAAAATGACACCCTTGAACTGGTTCTTAAATGACAAATACAGTTTGGCCAGGTTTGTATTTTTGTTTTATTTTGTCTTAAAGGAATAATATGATAGGACTTGGAGGCAGAGAAAGGGACAGAAAAGCAACCCTCTAGGTAGAGTGCCCCATGGTGGGGTGGTGTTGGGAGAGGAAATGTTTCCGCTAGGAGCCTTTCAGTTGTGATGTGCCAACTTCCAGCTGCAGTGCCTAGGGCAGGGCAGAGAAGTCAGGCTGCAGGGAACACTGGGCTCTATTCCACAGGCAGATGTCAGGAAGGAGGAAGTGAAGAGCCAACAGAGCACCTCAGTTGCTGGTAGCAGGGGAAATATGGATTGAGAGACAACCAATGGATTGAGAGGTGGAACATGGATTGGTTGAAACAACCAATAGGAATATTGTGTGATCCACAAATGCAATTTTAAAATTCTTTAACAGCCACAAGAAACAAGTGAAATAAATGTAATAATGTATTTTATTTAACACAATGCATCCAAACTTTTGTCATTTAAAATGTCATCCGTATACAAATTTATTAATGATAGTTTATACTTACTCTTTTTGTACTCAGTGTTTGAAACCTTGCAGGTATTTTATACATAAGCATATTTTTATTTAGATGCTAAACTCTCATCACAGTTACTTGATCTGTATTTAGATTTCATCAAATTTAAAGTTGAAGAGTACATTCACATGCCGGAGCTTTTCAGAGATTCTGAAAGCATTTTTTTCTCTCTCACTCTCTCTCTTTTTTTTTGTTTTGTTTTGTTTTCCTTTTTTGAGATGGAGTCTGGCTCTGTTGCCCATGCTGCAGTGTGATAGCGCGATCTTGGCTCACTGCAACTGCCGCCTCCTGGGCTCACGTGATCTTTCCACCTCAACCTCCCGAGTAGCTGTGACCACAGGCACATGCCACCAAGCTAATTTTTTGTGTTTTTGATTGAGACGGGGTTTCACCATATTGCCCAGGCTGGTCTCAAACTCCTGAGCTCAAGCACTCCCCAACTGCCTCAGCCTCCCAAACTGCTGGGATTACAGGCGTGAGCTACCACGCTCGACCAGAGATTCTTG
>NW_012115744.1:2502587-2503039 GCF_000951035.1 Colobus angolensis palliatus | reverse complement strand
TGCATCTCTGAGGGGGCACATCTGCTTTAGCACACAGAGAAAATTAGAGTTTGAGTCTGAAGAGTCCTGGCACAGATTGTAACCTAGGTTAACTTGACCTAAGTACTGCCTGCTGCTGACATCTTGGTAGGCAATTTGCTAGTGTCTTTGGGAAACACCTAGATTCATAATTTTGTTCCATATTTGTCTTCCAGATTTTGCAAGTGTCATCTGCTTATCATCAAAGGCTTGTAAGCAAATATATTTAAGAAACATTACCTTTCTTTACTTATCCCTAACAGATAGTAGTTATGTTTCTGACAGGTTACGTGCAAATTAAACACGTATGAATGGGAGAATTCAAATACACTGAGGAAAGCTCTAGATAATAGATATGGTGTTATTTTTGTAAACGTAAAAGTAGTCACAAGTTGTACAAGTTACTACTAATTAGTACAGAAATTTAATGAAAC
>NW_012115744.1:2499569-2501567 GCF_000951035.1 Colobus angolensis palliatus | reverse complement strand
TAAGACCTAAAATCATAAAAATCCTAGAAGAAAACCTGGGCAATGCCATTCAGGACATAGGCATGGGCCAAGACTTCATGTTTAAATCATCAAAAGCAATGGCAACAAAAGCCAAAATTGACAAATGGGATCTAATTAAACTAAAAAGCTTCTGCACAGTAAGAGAAACTATCACCAGAGTGAACAGGCAACTTGCAGAATGGGAGAAGATTTTTGCAATGTATCCATCTGACAAAAGGCTAACATCCAGAATCTACAAAGAACTTAAACAAATTTACAAGAAGAAAACAAACAACCCCATCAAAAAGTGGGCAAAGGATATGAACAGATACTGTACCGCTGTTAATAAGAATCATATATAATAATCCAAAAACATTTCATTAAAGGGCTGGTTAGGGTAGCCTTTCCTTTATGAGTTCCTCTTCTTTAAAGGGCAGAAATGGCAGTGGATTGCAAGTCTCCAGTAGGAGACAGACCAGGTGCTCACTCTGGGGGCACAACTGATGACACAATGACCCAAATCAAACAAAGTGAAACATCGTAGAGGTAGGAAAGTTCTGTCCCAAACCCTACAAGAACAGGGACTTAGAAAAGCTTAGACATTCATAGGAATAAGACCTCCAGCTATTTATTGATTGATTACAAGCTCGGTATCATTCAATTGATAATTAGGTAGTAAACATCACCTGTAACAGTTGGAGTCCTGCAGCCAAGCAGACGCCTGTGAACTATTTCAGCTGATTAGCCTACGCTGGGTTTTTGTGCTTGAGTAAGAGGTCATGCTACCCCAGGACATGGGCGGCAGCCTGCAGAGAGGAGCCTCAGAGGGTAACCCTGATCTTCTCAAATATGGAGAGCACCTCTACCCCCACCTCTACCCAGAAAAACTAGGAGTCTCTCCCCACACTCAGTGTGGAGAATCTTGACTTCTACCCCATCTGTCAAGGTAGAGGCAGTGGGCCACTTCCCCAGCTGGAGAAGTGTCAGAGGAAGCCACTAAAACAGGCACAGAGTTCAGTAAAATCCAGAGTTTTAGAACATAATGCCCTAAATGCTCAGATTTTAATAGAAACTCACACATAATACCAACAACCAGGGTATGTTGGATAAAGTTTCCAAGAAAATTCCTTTTGTTCAGTGATATGTGAAGCAGAGGGGGAAATGGCTTCTTGAAGTTACATTGTGAAAAACCCTCACAGGGTTTGGGGTTCATATAAAATTTAAATTGGGACATCCCTTATGACTTGTGATAGTACTGTAAGAAATAGCTTTTCTATAGTTGGACTGGGATATGTTACTTCTAATTGGATGGTTATGGTGACCCTAGTATTAACTTCAGCTAAATTATCTAATGATAATGGTAGTACTTCGGTCAATAGTGATTCCAAAGTTCAAATGTAGCAAGAGGTTAAGTTGGTTACTTTCACTCGTGTCCGTGTGAAGAGACCGCCAAAAAGATTTTGTGTGAGCAACAAGGCTGTTTATTTCAGCTGGGTGCAGGCCGGCTGAGTCCGAAAACAGTCAGCAAAGAGAGATAGGGGTGGGGCTGTTTTATAAGATTTGGTAGGTAAAGGAAAATTACAGTCAAAAGAGGCTTGTTCTCTGGCTGGCAGGGGTGGGGGGTCACAAGATGCTCAGTGGGGAGCTTTTGAGCCATGATGAGCCAGGAGAAGGAATTTCACAAGGTAATGTCATCAGTTAAGGCAAGAACAGACCATTTTCACTTCTTTTGTGGTGGAATGTCATTTGTTAAGGCAGGAACCAGCCATCTGGATGTGTACGTGCAGGTCACGGGGGATATGATGGCTTAGCTTGGGCTCAGGGGCCTGACAGCTACTGAGGCTAAGTGTTGGATTTAAATAAATAAATTGAATATTTATAGTTTTCTACCTTTTAAAACGTATTTCATATTACATGTAGCTAATTAATTACATAATTAATGGAAAATGGCCATGTAAATTGCATCCAGTTAGGTTCACACTGCTGAGTGGGATTTGA
>NW_012115744.1:2496785-2498999 GCF_000951035.1 Colobus angolensis palliatus | reverse complement strand
AAAAAAATTAGCTGTGAGTGGTGATGGACACCTGTCATCCCAGTTACTCAGGAGGCTGAGGCAGGAGAATTGCTTGAACCCAGGAGGTGAAGACTGCACTAATGCACTGAGCCAAGATTGTGCCACTGCACTCCAGCCTGGGCAACAGAGTGAGACTCTGTCTAAACAAGAGTAATAATAATAATAATAATAATGATAATGTGGAAAGAGGTTCCAATATAACTTTTTTAAAACAAAACAACTGTAACAGCGTGACGGTACAACTTATCAGCATTTCCCAAGGGCAGACATTAACATGTTATTTAAGTTGTAACTTCAGTAGAACAACAATCTTAAGAAATGCTAGATCAAAGTTAAGGTGACTTCCTTCTGGGAAAAACTTGTCAGTTTTTACTGTGGCAGTGGTCATAGGCATCTCAGGAGGAGGACATGATATTGCAGGAACCAGCACTTCTCAAACTCATACAACATGGAACCACCCCTGCCCTTCCTTCCTCCCCTTTCTTTGCAAAGCAAATTGCACACTTGTTCCCATTTTTCACACAGTGACTAGCCACTGGGGGTATGTGCTAGACTTCAAATTAGTGTCCTGGGTTCAGGTAGGTGCCACCGATGAGTTGGTTTGGAGAATTTGACGTACTTAATTTCTTTTGGCATCTATTTCCTCATTGTTAAACAGGTGATATTATACCTTCCTTGCAGAGTATTTTGAGAGAATGACTTGTTATATAGGGGGGGAAATATTTTGGAACTTTCATATGAAAAATAATCCTTAATGCCTGGTGTACATAACTGGGTCATGACTTACTGGTCTCTGTTGGCACTGGCTTCAGTGATTACTTTCTTTTTGCATTCATGCAAACATGGCCTTGCAGAAAGCTCAGGTCAAAGTGAGTCACATGCTGTCCAGTGAAATGCTTTTAAATTCCCTGCTGGGTCCACATGTGGTTAACCACAAGAGAGCATACAGTAACTTGTAGTGAATGGCAGCAGGGAGTGAACATGACTTAACTCATTTATTTCTTTCAAAGCACATGCATTGTGATTATCTCCGTTTTTCAGATTAGGAAACTGAGGCTTACATAATTGAAAATAAGTAACTCTCTGTATCAGTCAATGACATGATATAGGTGGGTTTCAAGTCAGGTTTCTCTGTCCCCATTCTGTGAGCTGTCATTTTAAATTATCCTATTTTTATTCTTTAACTCCGCTCTTTCAGTGGCAGATTTTCCCGATTCCACATTTTGGAAGTATCAAGAGCTGTTTCAAGAAACAAGCTGGCAAGAGGAAACAGACTACTCTTGTAGGAAACTAGAGCAGGTGGGCAGGAGTGACTTTCTTCTTCTCTTCCTGTTCCTCATACCCACCAGACCCGAGATCCCCTACCCCTCTGCTCTCTGCAGCCCCCACTGAAGCCTCAAAGTCCTTGCAAAAGTTGCAATATCCTACCTTCCTTCTTCCTTCTTAAAGGCTCCAGCTTTCCTGGGCCGTACCTTTCCATCTCCCCTATCCCATCCCCACCTCCTCTATAAGGTTCTTCCACTAAGGGCTGCTATTGGCCTTTCTTCGTTACCCCAGGACCAGGTGACAAACAAAAGCCACAGTCAATACTCCAGACCCTGCTGAAATTACTCAAACTAGCTAATCCTAAGCCCCTTGTGGTATGTCATGCCTCCTGCTTCCAGGGAACTGTGAGTTTGAACTTCTTCCATTGTGATAGTCATTTCTGTGTCTGTGTCTGTTGTAAACAAATCCTGGGTATAATTAAAACACCATGCATCTCTCCTCTGACAGACCTTCCACAAACTCCAAGAAAAACCAGGATTCATCCTCTTCTGTGCTGTTTCTGAGCACTGGTCAGACCCTAGTTTGCACTTCCTTGGTATGATCTAAGCTTCCATATCTATTTCTCCTGCTAATCTGCCTGCAAGCTCCTCACCGGAGGTGATACCATTTTATACACCTCACTCTTAACATACTCTCAGCACAAGGGGATGTTTGATAAGTGTTTACTGAATCTGAGATGAGATTTATGTTGGAGGAGGTGCTCAGAAATTTATTTCACCTCTGATCATTATATCATTCCCTGTTTGTACTAACAACTTAACTAAATTATTACAAAGAAGTTAAGTATTTGTTGGGCACTTCCTGTATCCCAGAACCTCAAATTTCCTTTACACTAAAAAAAAAAAAACAAACAAACTATGATTTGCT
>NW_012115744.1:2494644-2496735 GCF_000951035.1 Colobus angolensis palliatus | reverse complement strand
GGTCAGACCCTAGTTTGCACTTCCTTGGTATGATCTAAGCTTCCATATCTATTTCTCCTGCTAATCTGCCTGCAAGCTCCTCACCGGAGGTGATACCATTTTATACACCTCACTCTTAACATACTCTCAGCACAAGGGGATGTTTGATAAGTGTTTACTGAATCTGAGATGAGATTTATGTTGGAGGAGGTGCTCAGAAATTTATTTCACCTCTGATCATTATATCATTCCCTGTTTGTACTAACAACTTAACTAAATTATTACAAAGAAGTTAAGTATTTGTTGGGCACTTCCTGTATCCCAGAACCTCAAATTTCCTTTACACTAAAAAAAAAAAAACAAACAAACTATGATTTGCTTCCAAGTGGTGTCCTATCAGGCCCTCAATCCTCCAAAACGGGAATAAGGCCCAACCTATTTCTGTATTTGCAAGTTCATCCAGACCCATATAAACAGTCTACAGTGATTCCCAGCAGAAACTAGAATATGAGTGTAGAAAACGATCTTTTATTTATTTCATACGTAACATCTGAAAAGTTACTTGTTTTCCCCACAAACAATGCCCAGCAGCAGAATGAAGTTTGAGATCATCCCAAAAGAGGTATGTCTGCACCACATTTTTCTTGACAGAAGAAAAAGTGACAGGAGCTAATTAAAGGAAAACAAAATGTTCTTTTTTGATGGCCCAACAGACAATTATTTTCAGTCACACTTTATTATTATCAGTTTATCACTACCCTATTTCTTTTAGGTGTACTCAAGGCAGCATTCTCCCTACTTCCTGGTCTAGTAGCTCAAGAAAAACGTTTGTTTTGAGTGCCACACGGCGAACCCGTTTTAGAAGTGTTTGTATTACTAATAAATCATTGGCATATTTGGATAGTAATATGTGTCATTCACGGTTTACTTTAGAATAATTATTTCACCATCACATTTATAAAAGCTTTCCAGTTAACAATTCCTGTTTGCACTCGTGTCTCCTTTTATCCAGAGAGATAGTCACCTTGTAAGTAGGTTGGGATTGTTTTCTGGGATTTTCTTTAAGGACACCTGAGTCCCTGAGACATTCAGTGGGCCCTCCAACAGCAAACATGAGACAGTGGGCTGTACTCCAGGGCTGTTGCCATCAAATTCCACATTCTTTCCTCTCTGTTAATTCATTGCAAATATTTCACATTTTGTCCTTCACACTTGGAATATTTGAACTGTCATTATGTGTTCAATTTGAGAAAAGCTGTGACTAGGAAACAAATATTGCTGGCTTCTAGTGACCTTGAGGTTCATCCTCTATTTGCTTTTTGTGGTTTCTTTGCCTTTATTTAAATTTATTCAGTTCCTGACTTGCTACTTGTTTTATTTATTAATATTTACCTTCACTGAAGTACCCAGCCATCATAGACACATTTACTCATTTCATTCAATGAACTGCACTTAAGCAGCTACCACTTTTCTAGGCCCTGGTTCCATGTGAAGGGCATTAGGTTGAATTACAATACCAATGTGCTCCTGCATGGAACTTCATGTAGACCAAGGGGGTCAACGTGTAAGGAGGGTGAGTGGACCCAGGGGATCAGCCCGTTACCACACAACAATAACAACACACCCTCTTGCCTTGACCTCCTTGCTCTGTGTGGCCAGCAGTGAAATCTGTTTAAGGTTGTTCCCTGGTTAAGGGTCTTTAGTGATTTTCCATCATGCACTCGGTCTGTTAATCTTATAATCTTCCGAGAATCTCATGAATGCTATGATATTTTAACCAAGGAAATACACACCAGGATATACACCCAGTATTTTGTAAACACTTCTCAGGAGCTTCATGGCCCTAATAGACATCCACTGAGCCCTAAATATCCCCTGCTTAAAGTTAAAGGTCAAAATTCCTAAAATCAGCTTGTCACCCCATCATGACTTGCAAAGCCAACTCCCATCCCTATTTTCTCCAACAAAAGAAACTTATTCTCCCTGTTGCTCAGACAGACTCATGCCTCCCTGGTCCCCACTGGAGCCCAAATTGTTGACTTACGTGGTATGTCTTTCTCTTCCTGAGTACACATCTTCCTTGCTGTGTCATCTTAACTGAGTCAGTATCCT
>NW_012115744.1:2493054-2494594 GCF_000951035.1 Colobus angolensis palliatus | reverse complement strand
TTTTAACCAAGGAAATACACACCAGGATATACACCCAGTATTTTGTAAACACTTCTCAGGAGCTTCATGGCCCTAATAGACATCCACTGAGCCCTAAATATCCCCTGCTTAAAGTTAAAGGTCAAAATTCCTAAAATCAGCTTGTCACCCCATCATGACTTGCAAAGCCAACTCCCATCCCTATTTTCTCCAACAAAAGAAACTTATTCTCCCTGTTGCTCAGACAGACTCATGCCTCCCTGGTCCCCACTGGAGCCCAAATTGTTGACTTACGTGGTATGTCTTTCTCTTCCTGAGTACACATCTTCCTTGCTGTGTCATCTTAACTGAGTCAGTATCCTCATTTGTAAAAGTAAAATAAGAGACCTACTCTAAAGGTTTATTGTAAGAAGAACATTCGCTTACGATCTTTAAACACCTACACAATAAACGCTACATAATAATAAATAAATAATAAATAAACGTCCACATAAACGCTACACAATAAATACTCTCCTTGTCCCTTATGCATCCTTAACAGTCTCACTTGGTTGCCACCTTCTCTACAAAGTGTTCTCTGATTCTTATCCCTAAGATGTGAATTGGATGAGCCCCTCAATGCTTCCCCACATCCTGCACCCATTGGTACTACCAGACACCAGTGTAGAAATAATTCCAATGAGAAATTTCAACATCTCAAGTTCAGAAGTGCAGTATCCCTCAATCTAGTGCCCAGAGTACCCACAGATACACAGTCCTCACTCAATAGATGAATATTGACGTGGAAGGAATGACATGGAAGATGCACATGCTTTGCCAACAATAAAGAGCTCTATGCAGTAAGCAACTATGAATATCAGAACAGGTGACTTGTTAACCTAAGATATTCCTGCCAGTGATGATTTCTCCATAACCATTTTTATTCTAGTTTATATGTACTCTAGCAAACAAAGGATGGCAAATGTTAAAAGTTATTGACAAATCCAAAAGTTAATTTTGCTTTAATGACCCTGTTTTGTTACAAATATTAAAATTTAAATACAAACAAGCAATGGGTATTACATATATTATAGGAATAATGCTATTACATGAATATACTTTACATTATGAATATAACAGGCACAGATTAATTAACTTTGGCCTGAGCTCTCTTAATCTGTTACATATATGGGGACTATTTATGGGCTTGAGGTTGGTATAAAGAGAACTGTGTTTGCATAATCATTCTCACTATCTAGTTGAGGGATGAGGCATTTGCTACTCCAAGTCTCTGTGTCCCTATAAATAAAATGAGGATAATTCCGTAATCTCATAGTTCTTGGAGATTTTGTTCATTCTGTTTTATTCTTTTTTCTGTAATCATGTCTGCCTGCCTTATTTCAGCAAGATAAAATACAATACACATACACCATGGAATACTATGCAGCCATAAAAAGGAGTGAAATCATGTCCTTTGCAGGGACATGGATGGAGCTGGAAGTCATTATCCTCGGCAAACAAAGGAACAGAAAACCAAACACCACATGTTGTCACTTATAAGTGGGAGCTGAACGATAAGAAC
>NW_012115744.1:2465795-2492818 GCF_000951035.1 Colobus angolensis palliatus | reverse complement strand
GCAAGTCCTGTACATGTACTCCACAACTGCAAAATTAACATTTACAAAATGAGGGTGATAACCTGCAAGTCCTGTACATGTGCTCCACAACTTCAAAATTACAATTTACAAAATTAGGGTGATAATAACACTGAAGTTAAAACATGCTATCTTAATTCCAAAGATGACCATGATTTAAAAAATTAAGTTGGATCCCTATCTTATTCCATATACAAAAATTAACTCAAAATTGATCAAAGAAAAAAAAGCAGAAGCTAAAACTAAAAATCTTAAAGGGGAAAAGTTTCATGACATTAAATTTTTCAATTCTCTCTTGGATAGGACACCAAAAGCACAGGTGACAAAAGGAAAAAAAATATATAAAGTCGACTTCATCAAAATTCAAAACTATAACACTATCATCAGAGTAATAAGCAACTCACAGAATGACAGAATATATTTGCAAATCATATCGGATAAGAGATTAATATCCAAAATATACAAATAACTCCTATAGTTTGACAACAGAAAACCTGATTCAAAAATGAGAAAAGGCATTAAGACAGTTCTTCAAAGATATAAAGATAGTGAATGAGCATATGGAAAGACACTGGATCTCACTAATCATCATGAGAATGCAAATCACATCACAATCAGATGCCACTTTGTGCTCACTAGAATTGTTGTTATTAAAAAAAGAAGAAGAAAATAACAGATGTTGATGAGCATGTGGAGAAATTGAAACCCTTGTGCATTGCTGGTGGAAATGTAAAAATAATACAAACACAGTAAAAAACAGGTGATTCCTCAAAAGTGAGAATAGAATTACCATATAATCCAGCAATTTCACTTCTAGGCACATACCCAAAGGAATGGAAAGCAGAGATGAAAACACATACTTGCACACCAGTGTTTGTTGTAGCATTATTCATAATGGGCAAAAAGTGGACCATTGGTGAGTAAATGAGTAAGCAAAATGTGGTATGTACATGTAGTGGAATACTATTCAGCCTTAAAAAGGAATGAAATTCTGATACATGTTACAACATGGATGAAACTTGAGGACATCATGCTAAATGATATTAGTCACAAAAAATACTGTATGATTCAACTCATAGGAGGTACTTAGAGTAGTTAAAGTCATAGAGATGAAAGGCAGAAGAGTGGCTGCCAGACGCCAATGGGGAGAGCAAAATAGGGAATTATTGTTTAAATAATAAATACACCACAGAGTTTCAGTTAGGGAAAATGAAAAAATTCTGGAGATGGATGGTGGTGATGTTTGCACAACAATGTGAATGTACTTAATGCCACTGTATACTTAGTAATGGTTAAAATGGCCAATTTTAGGTTTTGCATACTTTATTATAATATTTAAAAATATGGACATGCAATTTGTAAACGTTTCAAAAAAAGGGAAACATAATTTATCTGCCTCTCACAGGAGTGTACATATAATGAGTCAAAGTAACATGTTATGTAAAAGATACATCATTAATCCCAGGCTGAAACATATGTTTCCCTGTATCTGGATGGTGACTAACCTTTTTCCAAACTTAGAACAAATTCTGGATTCACTATAGTTTTCAATATCATAAATATTGGTCCTCTTCCTTTTATGCTCACAAAAAGAATTACTATGGCCCATATATGTTTAGATTTGAAGACCCTAGTAGATGGCATTAATTAATATATAAGGGACTGAAACAGAGGCAGGCACCCAGGGCACATCCATCCCAAAAGACTATGCCATTTTACCACATCAAGAGCTGTTTTACTTTTACTGAAGAGTATAACAAATCATGGAAGGTGTGAAATCTTGTAGATGTTCAGGCTATGAAATCTTTTGGGGCTAATCAATTTCCAGTACTTCATATCCACCATCATAAAGGCTCCTTTCCTGCTTTTCTGTTTACATCCTTTGGTGGCTGAGCCTAGTTAGAGAATGGTAGAGAAGGAGAGGACTGTGCAGTTTCCAAATAGGAACAGTTCTGCATTGGGCAACTGCTAGGTGATGATGGTGCCCCAGGGGGCTTCACAGGATGCTGCAGCCTTTAAAAGAAATGACAAACCATGGTTAGGCCAGGGGAGTTTTGGGAGAGGTGGTGGAGTCAGGCTGAGAGACCTATTATTTAGATACTGTTTCCTCCAGTTAAGGGGCTGGTAATAGAACTGGAAATGGTGAAACAATCATTCAAGTGGGCAATTGGATCCTGAGTTAGGTGATGATAGAGAGGGATCGACAGCTGAATATTCAATTCAGATTTACAGGTCTGGTTGTTTTTTGCTAAGAAAATGTAAGGAACCAGTTAGGCAGATAGAGTAAGTTCCCCAATAAAAGTCTTTCTAATAAAAAAGCAGCCTGAAAACTCAAGCTGCAAGCATAGATAAGGAAGCAAGGTCCAACATAAAACATCTTTGTCTTTTGTAACCAGCAAGTGTCATGTACATACAATGGGCTTCAATGAGTCCATTCTTTTTCTTTTTTGGATGTACTCAGATAAAATAACTTACACAGGGTACTTACCTAAGACACGTTTGCAGCTGCACAGATAAGAAGCGTTACACAGAACCAGACATGTCCTCAAGGGAAAATTCCATCTCCCAAAACATGCTCAGTAAGGGAAATAAAACAATATGGAGTGACTCAGGCTAAGGGCCTGTATGCGCACTAGAGGGACAAGGTGGAGCTGTCAAAAATGTAAGCTTTATGCAAATAAGACACCCAGCCCTAACCGTTTCTTGGTGCCTTATGCTAATGAAACACCCCACCTCACTAGCTTGTTCATAAAAGCCTTTGTGTTCAACTGTAAAATGACAATCTTCTTTTGGGATGTCTCTCCACAGTGGAGAACTTTCTTCTGTCACTCATTAAACTTTTGCTACAACCTCGCCCTTGGTGTCCACACTCCTTAATTTTATTGGTCATGAGACAAAGAACTCTGGGTAATACCTTAGACAATGAGATTTCTACATCTGGGATTCAGTGGAGGGGTGAATAAGAGAAGACCTCCAACACTTTGCTTTAATTTTTGAAGCTTCTTGTTCTCAATTTTCTTTCCCTAGATCAAACAATACATTAGGCTCCTGTCAGTCCAAAAGTGGGAACCACAGCTGCCAGCCTTACAAGAGTCAGGAGACAGCCTTACTGGAAAGGAGTTTATCAATCCCCAATTGCCCTTGGGTGTTGGACATGTTGGCTCTGTTACAATCTAGTTTCCTTTCATGGTGGACCTAGCCATTGCATTGGACTGGAGAGAGGTCCTAGGGCAACTGAAGGTTTCTGCCTGAGGCCCCTGTACTAACTCTGGCCATTGACCACCTGTCAAGGCTTTGGCACCAGGACTGCCAGTCTTTCGTATTTCCTTCCTTTCTTTCCCCTGTGGCAATCATGTCTCTTATCCCTTTGTTGTATGCCATGTTGTGGGTGTTTTTACAACCTGGGGATATAATCTTGTTGGGTAAAGTCAGAAAGTGCTTTAGTAATCAGGAATGTAACTCAAAGGATTGTTGTTTTTGTAATTTCCTAGAAACATGAGCACTTCAAGATTTCAGTCTAAACTTTCACCAAGTAAGAGCCTTTTTGTCCCCCTTCAGTGAGAGACATTCATGGCACTACTTCACCCAAGTAGAAGTGAATACCCTCCACTCCATTTTCTTTTTTTAATGTAAAAGTTCAGCACTACTCAATGAATCTGGAGAGTTTGTCATGAGACCAGTTAATTTTCTTCTGTTGGGTGGCATACTATGAGGATAGCCTATTAAGCCCCAAACCTCTTTCTTTCTTTCTTCCTGCCTTCCTTCCTTCCTTCCTTCCTTCCTTCTTTACTTCCTTCCTTTTTTTTTTCTTAAATGGAGACAGACTCTCACTCTGTTTCCCAGGCTGAGTACAGTGGCACAATCTTGGCTCACTGCAACATCCACCTCCCAGGGTCAAGCAGTTCTCATGCCTCAGCCTCCTAAGTAGCTGGGACTACAGGTTCCCACCACCATGCCTGGCTAATTTTTTGTATTTTAGTAGAGACAGGGTTTCACCATATTGCTCAGGGTGGTCTTGAACTCCTGAGCTCAGGTAAACTGCCTGCCTTGGCCTCCCAAAGTGTTAGGATTACAGGTGTTAGCCACTGCACCCAGTCCCCAAAATCTCTCTTTCTAATCTCTGCCTGGAAAGAATTTGGAGCCATGATGTTTACCTAATGCTTAAGGTCTTACCACTCCACCTAGTGAAGTGGGATTCTTTCTCTGTGGTGGGCCCTATCAGCCTTTGGCCATAACCTCTAATTCCCCAATTTATTTCTCTCCTACATCCCTCTATCAGCAATCAGGCCCTGTGCCTTATTTGTAGACAGAAGAACCCCATTTTCAACAGCCAGAAGAAGTCATCCTGACAAGACAGATTCTAGTCTCAGTACTATTCCTGTCAAAGGGAGGACAGCCGTTCAACCCATATGTTATTTTGAGACATTTGTTCTGCATCCAGCTATATTGGTATTTAAACAAAAAGGATTTTATGTTTAGAAGTCAATCAGTTCTACTCTCTGGAAATCCAATGCTTTGCCAGGGCCATAGCTACTGAAGGCAAAGATAGAATTAATATACCCTCCCCTCCAAGTACTGTACAATCTCTCCTGGGCCCCTGTGGCACCTTGGGAGCCTTTTGGGTCAATTGGGTCTAGGAGAGCAATAGCTAATCCCCAATGGAGAGCAAGAGCATCGCACAGGTAAGAATAACTAGGGAAGCATGACTACTGCCAACTAGCTTCTTGGGATCCATGGATGAAGGTCATGCTTGCAATCCATGGACAGCACCTACGGCAGTTGCTGGGACCCAGAGAATACAGAGAGGGAAGGAGGAGAAGGGCGATGCCCTTTCTATCTTTCTCTCCACCCTGGGTCACTCCAAGAGGAGGAAGGTGACAAAGGGATACATTATCTCCCTTCTCTTTCTAGATGGGTAACAAACCATCTTCAGCCTGCTCTCCTCTCAAGTGCATTCTGAAAAACTGGAACTCCTTTGACTCTCAGATTCTGAAGAAAAAGCATCTCATATTCTTTTACACTCAGGCATGGCTGACTTACCTACTGCAGGATGGGGAGGCCTGGCCTCCTCAGGGAAGTGTTAATTTCAATACTCTATGACAACTAGATATTTTCTGTAGACAGGAGGTCAAATGGTCTGAGGTTCCTTATGTGCAAGCCTCCTTTGCCCTGGGAGATAATCCAGATCTTTTCCAACATTGTAAAACCGGCCTGGCCTTCTTAGCAGTTATATCAGGCAAACCCACAGTAGACAATTCCCCAAAATCAGAGAAACAACCCCCTGGGGAAGCCTCACATGCAGCTCGTTGATTTCCCCAGCCCTTCCTGTTCTCTCTATTCAGGACCCTCTCTAGCCACATCACCAGTTCCTCCAGTTTTACCACCCCTCTCCAACTTCACTCTTACCCCTAAAGGAAATACTGATGGCCTGGTGCTACTGGGGTCCAAGTTCCTTTTTCCCTTCAGGATCTTAGACAGATAATGGGTGACCTAGACAACTTCTCTGATGACTCCAATCAATATCTAGAGACTTTCCAAAACCTAACCCAAGTGTTCTACCTTACATATCGAGATGTTATGTTGCTCCTAAATCAGACCCTAACTGCTGCTGAAAATTAAGCAGCTCTGCAGGCAGCAGAAAAATTTGAGGATGATCAACATGTCTCCTATAACCAGTCAAGAAGAAAAGAAAATGAGAATGAACCATAATTCCAACACCCCATAGGAAGAGAGGCAGTGCCCCTTGTAAGCCCTAGTAGGGACCCCAGTGATCCCTTAGATGAATGGAAATGAAAACATTTTTAAATGTGCATATTACAGAGCTTACGGAGGACCAAAGTCAGACCATTCAATTACTCTATGCTTTTCATGATAAATCAAAAACTAGATGCAAATTCCTCCACTATTTTAGAAAGGTTAAGAAATTTAGTAAAACATGCTTCTCTATCTTCTCACTCAGTTGAGGGACAGCTAATTTCAAAGGACAAGTTTATTATACAGGCCGCTCCTGTTATTAGAAGGAAGTTACAGAAAGAGGGCATAGGACCACATAGCACCTTAGAAAACCTCAACTTTTTACAATAGGGACCAGGAGGAGGCCCAGGAAACGTAAAGAAACACAAGAAAAGGGCAGTGGCCCTGGTGGCTGCATTGCAGGCCAATGAAATCCAGGATCTTTGACATGCACCTGCCAACTGCTACCATTACAGAAAGCCAGGACACTTTAAAAAGTACAGCCAAGGCACCAAAAGAAAGTTACCTCAACCCTGTCCTGCCTGTGGTGGGGACCACTGGATGACAGACTGCCCCCAGAGGCACAGGCCCAATGAGTCCAAGAGCAGTCTCCCACATGGTCCAGCAGGAATGACGGGTCCCAGGGCTCAGTTCCCCAGCTCCAATGGCTCAGACTGCCATCACCATCCAGGAGCCTGAGTGATTCTGGAGTTTGAAGGGAGGAAAATAGACTTTTTTCTGGACACTGGATCTGATCTCTCTGTACTCTTCTCCAATCTAGGCTTTCTCTCCTCCCATAGTACAACTGTCATGGGTGTCTCAGGAGAGACTTTAACCCAATGTTTCCTTCAATTCCTTAGTTATACTTGTGGAGATCTACTGTTTACTCATCTTTTTAATCACACCTGAAAGTCCTACTCATTTACTAGGTGGAGATATTCTAGCCCATATGGGGGCCATCATGCTTACAGATCCAGAACAAACCCTTTTCCTCCCCTTAGTGGAAACCAACATTAAATCAGAGGTTTGGACAACCCAAGGAAGAATTGGCCAAGCTATAACTGCTGTACCAGTCCAAATCCACATTAAGGATGCTATTTTCTTCCCTAACCAGAAGCAATATCCCCTAAAACCAGAATCTAGAAAAGGGATAGAAGCTATTATTAATAACTTAAGAACACAAGCCTTCCTCAGATGGTGCAAGAGTCCCTGTAACACTCCAATTTTAGCAGTGCAACTTTAGGGAACCCAATGGGGAATGGAGACTAGCTCAAGACCTCTGCTTCATTAATGAAGCTATGGTTTCAATTCATCCAATAGTTCTCAATCCCTATACCCTGCTAACTCAAATACTTGAGAGAACCAAATGGTTCACTATTATGGACATAAAGGATGCTTTTTTCTGTATACCACTGCACCCTGACTTTCAATATTTGTTTGTATTTGAAGATCCCCCCAATCAGACCACCCAGTTAACCTGGACAATACTGCTTCAGGGCTTCTGAGACAACTCTCACCTGTTCAGACAGGCCCTGTTGAAAAATCTATTTGATGTCTCTCATCCTCAGGTTGAAATGTTATGATATGTAGATGACATCCTCCTCTGTGCCTTAACTGAGGAAGCCTCTTTGGAAGTCACTAAGGCTCTTCTTAATTTCCTACCTAACAGAGGATATAAGATTTCAAAGTCTAAGGTTCAGCTCTGTCAGAATTCAGTAAAGTCCCTAGGTCTAGTCTTGTCAGTAGGGACCACAGCAATAGGAGAGGATTAAGCCCATTTACTCCTTCCCCTTCCCCAAACCCTCAAAGAGCTAAGAGGATTATTGAGCATTACAAGTTTCTGCAGGCTATGAATACCTGGTTATGGTGAGATAGCACTTCCTTTATATCACTTTTTGAAAGATACTCAGGCAGCTAAAACTTACCTCCTGATCTGGGAACCTGAAGCTCCAAAAGGCTTTAACTTGCTAAAACAAGACTTACTTAAAGCACAAGCCCTCAGTCTTCCTACAGGAAAGGTATTTAATCTTTATGTCTTGGAAAGGAAAAAAAAAAAAAAAGCCTTGGGAGTTTTAACCCAGGCTCGAGATCCAACTTAACAACCAATTGGTTACCTAAAAAAGTAGTTCAACTTGGTGGCTAAAGGATGGCCAGCTTTCCTCCAAGCAGTTGCAACAGTAGACTTGATGGAGCCAGAAGCCACTAAGTTAACCGTGGAGAATGACATAACTGTATATACACCACATAATGGGGCAGGACTGTTAGGGTAACAAATAATCCTCTGGCTAACAGATAATTGCCTCCTCAAATATCAAGCTTGGGTGTTCAAAGGATCTGTAGTTCAGTTAAAACCCTGTCCCTGCCTGAACCCAGCCACTTTCTTCTGGGAGAAAGCTGGAGAACCTGAACATAACTGTGAACATGTAATGGTGTAAACCTATGCAGTCAGGGAGGACCTCAAACTTCCCTGGAAGTCACAGACTGGACTTTACTTACCAATGGGAGCTCCTTTGTAGAACAGGAAATCCATGAATCAGGATATGCAGTGGTCACTGAAAATAACATTATTGAGGGTGCACTTCAGCTCAACTAGCTGAGCTAATCGCCTGAGAGGCACTTGAATTGAGCAAGGGAAAGTCAGCTAATATTCATATGGATTCCAAGTATGCCTTCCTATTTCTCCATGCCTGTGCCACTATCTGGAAGGAAAGACACTGCTAATGGGTCTCCCATCAAATATCATCAGAAAATCAACAGGCTACTATTCTCTGTTTTTCTCCCACAGGAAGTGGCAGTAATACATTGCAGGGGACATCTGAGGGGGATAGAAGGAGACCGGATGGCTAAGTCAGCCAAAAGAAGACCCCAAAGTTCCAATACATTTGAAGCCCCTCTAATCTGGGAGGGCTCCATAAGAAGAATAAAGCTTTAGTATTCTCCTGTAGAAATAGAATGAACCACCTCTTGAGGATACATTTTTCAGCCCTCTGGATGGTTACAATCAGAGAACAGCAAACCACTTTCAAGCTTCCTGTCAATGGAAGATTCTTAAGGTCCTTCACCAAGTCTTTTACCTAGGAGAGGATGAGACATCAATGCACCTAGAAATTGTTCTCAGAGGAAAATCTGCTAAAAATGGTCAAACAGTTTGTCAATGAGTGTGAAATCTGTCTTAAGAATAATCCCTTCAACAGGCAGCTCCTCCCACCATGAGCTCAAAGACAGGAAGTTTTCCAATGAAAGACTGGCAAATGGAATTCACCCATATGCCAAAATTAAAGGGCATTCAATAGCTTTTAGTATGGGTAGATACCTTCACTAACTGGGTAGAAGCATTTCCATGACAAACAGAAAAAACCTCTGAGGTAATGAAAGTATTAATTAATGAAATAATTCCTTGTTTTGGACTCCCCAAGCATCTCCAAAGTGACAATGGCCTCTCATTTAACGTGCTGTTACACAGGAGGTCTCAAAAGTGGTAGACATACAGTACCACCTTCACTGTGCCTGGAAACCACAATCCTCAGGAAAGGCAGAGAAAACAAATGATATGATCAAAAGACACCTAAGAAAATGTTCCAAAGTAACTCACCTGCCTTGGGTTACCCTTCTTCCTATAGCTTCACTAAGGATAAGGAACACCCCTTCAAAGTTAGTTTTAAGTCTGTTGGAAATTATGTATGAGTGGTCTTTCCTCACCAATAACCTTTTACTAGACCAGGAAGCTTCTGAACTAGTTAAACATATAACTTGCTGACTCACTTCCAACAAGAATTAACGTAGCCAACAGAAGCTCAACCCCAGAAAATAGGACCACCTTTATTTAACCCAGGAGACTTAGTACTGTTGAATTCTCTCCCCTCACTTTCCCCATCTCTAGGCCCCAATTGGGAGGGACTTTACACTATTCCCCTCTTCGCCCCCTCAGTGGTAAAAATTGCAGGAATCGACTCCTGGATTCATTACACTCAAGTCAAAGCTTGGAAAGCAGAGGGAGAAATCTCTAACAGCCGAGAAAAGCAATCCAGACATCAATGTGAAAAAGGAGAGGGCCTTAAACTGAAAATTACACTAGATAAGTAGATGAGTGAGGACTACTTGTCCAGCTCAATCCCACATTTACCCAACCAAACTCTTTCATCTATTTCCACATTTCCTTTCAAAATCTGCCATCAAGTATTGCAACTTCTTTTTGATGCACATTTACAGGGAGACTTTGAGTATCCATGGGACCAAGTTTGTAACTTCATAGACCCCCAGAGGGAAATTCAAAACTTTAATGGATAAAACTTCAGATGGAATCATTCACTGTACTATACTTACAAGGATTATTTTGTTCAGTCTACTTATTGCAGTAGGGTCATCCACCATGTAGCACCTTCTGAGTGGAGTACCAGACAAAGAATCTTAATTTCTGTAGTATTTTGCTTAGGTACTATCCTAATAGCAGGGATAGTAGTTGTTAATGAAAGACAAACATGAGGATTTTGTTACTAAAGTACTTTTTTTCCCTTCCTAATAAGATAGTTTGATCCCCTCAGCCCCGTTATACAACAAATACAACACTTGACCTCAATAACCAACTTAACCTCTTGCTACACTTGGACTTTGGGATCACTATTGGCTGAAGTACTATCATCATCATTAGATAATTAGCCAAAGTTAATACCAGGGTCACCATAACCATCCAATTAGAAGTAACACATCCCAGTCCAACTATAGAAAAGCTACTTCTTACAGAACTATCACAAGTCATAAGGAATTTCCCAATCTAAATTTTATATGAACCCCAAACCCTGTGAGGGTTTTTCACAATGTAACTTCAAGAAGCTAGTTTCCCCTCTGCTTCACATATCACTGAACGAAAGGAATTTTCTTGGAAGCTTTATCTAAATTTTCATATGAAGTTTTTCTTAGACAACCCAAGAAATACCTTGTAATTCCTCAGAAACAAAAATCAATTTATACCTCTACCAAGAAAAACAACACCAATTCCTTCTCATTAAGTATCTAAACCCAAGAAGACCTCAATATACCAGCAATGAGATCACTTCAAATATTTTCACAGATTGGTCCACAACATTAATAAATAACTCATCTTTGCCCTTAGCTCTAATGTTGCCCAGGGGGTACAAAAGATGTTTTTAAAATTTTACCCTGACTCAGCTTTTCATTCCAACCTACTGCAGACAGGTCTCTTATCTCGGAAAGACTCACTGGAACCTCTGGGAGCTCACAGAATCTCCCTTTTGAACTAGCCTCCTTGTGATATGAGGAATCTTTAGACCCCAAACAAGGGCTAGACTTCAAGTGTGGAGTCTCAGGATCTATGAGTCTTTCAAGCCAATGGAGGGGAACTTGTGGCAGTGTTGGAGTACTTCCAAAATTGTTTTATGCCAATGCCACTGCAGCATTCCTGTTTCTTATAAAACATATCTATGCCATGGTAAAGAGAGCAAGCCCCACAGTATTACTTCCTTTGCTGCTGTTGTGTCTGAACTTTTGGGGATCACTCTTGGGTCCATTTCTCTTCATCTTTCCTTCCAACAAACTCAGGTCCTAGCTGAAATAATGGCTGCCATTCATAAACTACAACAATTAGATTTACTTGCAGGTGTTACCTTACAAAACTGTAGAGGATTAGATCTCCTTACAGCAAATCAAGGAGGAATATGTGTTTTTCTCAAAGAAGAATGTTGTTTTTACATTAACTCCTCTGTTAGGGTACAACAACATCTAGTAGAAGCAACCAATATTATAACTCATCTATAGAAATCCAACCTATCAGAATGGCTGGCAACTATCAAACAAACCTTACTGTCATAGCTATGGCCAATAATACCTCCATTAATAGCGATGATCTTAATACTCATATTTAGGCTCTATGTACTAAATCTTCTTGCAAAACTTACCTCTTCCTGCCTAGAGACTATCAAACTCCAGATGTTACTACAAATGAAGCCCAAGATGGAGACGCTTTTCTTCCAAAGACTTTTCAGTCGATCCCATGAGAAACCCTGGCTACTTTCCCCACACAATGTCCCTCTCCAACAGGAAGTAGCCAGAAAGATCATCACCCAACCTCCCTAACAGCAGTCTGGGTCTCCATTCCTGAAGGGGAAATGAGAGGGGTGAAAGTAAGAAACCAGTTAGGCATATATTTAGAGCAAAGTGCTTGACATAATTCTTTCTAACAAAAGAGCAGCCTGAAAACTCAGGCTGCAAGCATAGATAAAGAAGCAAGGTCCAACATAAAACATTTTTGTCTGTTATAATCAGCAAGTCTCACATACACCCAGTGGGCTTCAGTGAGTACATTTCTTTTCTTTTTTTGGACATGCTCAGACAAAAGAACTTACACAGGGGGCTTGCCTAGGATATGCCTGTAGCTGCACAGATAAGAAGAGTTACACAGAACCAGACACGTGCACAATTAAAATTTTCCTCTTCCAATAGATGTACAGTAAGGGAAAGAAAACAATATGGAGTGACTCAGGCCAAAGGCCCACATGTGCACTAGAGGGATGGGGTGGAGCTACCAAAAATGTATGCCTTATCCAAATAAGAAACCCAGCCCTAACTGGTTTTTTGCACCTTATGCTAAGAAAACACCCTGCCTGACTAGCTTGTCCATAAAAAGCCTTTGTATTCAACTGTGAAACAGCAACTCTCTTTTGGGCCTCCTCTCCTCATGAGAGAGCTTTCTTCTTCCACTCATTAAACTTTTGCTCCAACCTCACCCTTGTTGTCCAGGCTCCTTAATTTTCTTGGTCATGAGACAAAGAGCTGCAGGTAATACCCCAGACAATGAGACTGCTACATTGCCATGGCATTCCAGAAAGTTCTGTGAGATGACAGTGAATAGTGGGTGAAAAATCATGGAAAATGAAAGTGTTTCAAAATGGGAAACTGTGTTTTCAAGACAGATGACTATAGATTTCTGAAATTATAAACAATGAATGAATATCAATAGCACTACACCAATATATGATTACTACTTAGAAAAAAATTATAGCTATCTTCAATCCTGGGCCATACTAAGATAACTTACTAAGATAACCATTATCTTATAGTGCATGTGTATTTGAGGGCTCCTTTACTTTGCAGGTGCTTTACTTCATTCCTCTTGGTTTAGAGATGTAAATGTGTCGGGTGAAGAAGTAGTTCATCTTAGTGGATTTCAGTGGCACATGGTCCATTTTCTATCTGCTCTAAAATATACTGCATTAATAGAAAAGAGAAGTATAGTGAAGCTAACAGATTAGGAGATAATTGCCATTGAAAAGATAGTTTGTTACCCAGTTCCTATGAGGAGAGGCACCACACTCCATTCAGGGACCTGGCAATACCAGGGTGAGTTAGGAGGCAGAGGGAGAGAAGGCCCACATGGGTACAGCCTTTGTTGTGGTTTCTGCAGGAACAATTAGGCAATACCAAAGAAGCAGGCTTAGGATAGGCTAGTTTGAATAATTTCCAGGCTCTGGGGCAGAGGAGCTGTCCCTACTTGCCTGGTACTTGGCCCTGGAGTGATCAGAGCAGGTGGACAGTAGCCCTGACTGTGAGAGCCCCACAATCGAGGTTCCTAAAAGTGTGGGTTTGGATTGACAGATTTGTATTTGAAGGTGTGTTCCTGGGCAAGCTGTTATCTATCTTTAGGAATTAGCTATCCTTAAGGGTCAGCAAGGCCCCAGAAGTCAAAGCATCAGATCATAAAAAATAAAAGACATACTTAATACACATCTGATCTTGTCAGAGACAGTCAAACTAGAGAGATTCCATATTGAGAAGGGGCTGGGTAAAATTATGCTGTTGCTTACTGGCTGCATTCACAGGAAGTTTGACATTCTTAGCTACAGGATGAGATAGGAGGCTGGCACAAGTCAGAGGTCATAAAGATCCCACTGATAAAACAAGATTCAGTACAGAAGCTGGCTAAATGCACCTGAAGCCAAGATGGCGAGAAAAGTGACTTCTGGTCATCTTCACTGCTAATTGTATACTAATTATAAAACATTAGCATGCTAACAGACACTCCCACCCGTGCCATGGTAGTTTACAAATGCCATGGCAATGCTCGGAAGTTAACCTATATGATCTAAAAGGAAGAGATGACCTCCACTCAGGGAATTCCCTGCCTTTTTCCCAGAAACTCATGAATAATTCATGCTTCATTTAGCATATGAGCAAGAAATAATCATTAAAATAGCCAGCCCAAAGCCCTCAAGGGTGCTCTGCCTATGGAGTAGCCATTCTTTTCTTTCTTTACTTCTCTAATAAACTTGCTTCCAACTTACTCTGTGGAGTTGCCCCAAATTCTTACATGAGATCCAAGAACCTTCTCTTGGGGTCTGGATTAAGACCCCTTTCCAGTAACAATTGGACAGCAGACATACTATTAAATTAAATTTAACCTAACACTGTCTTTTTACATATTTGAAGTTCAGCCTAAAGCTTTCTCCATACATGGTTACACCTCACTAGATGTATAAATAGACTGGAATCTACTCTCTTAACAAATAGCCAAGTCACAATCACAGTGACTGCATTGCATCCACTCACAGTTGGCCAATTTTTCAAACCACGCTCAACTAAGACAAACGCCGAGATGTCACCAGTCCAGCTGTTTCTGTACCTCACTTCCATTTTCTGTATGTCGCTTTCCTTTTCTGTCCATAAATGTTATCTGATCACTTGGCAGCCCTGGAGATGCTCTGAACCTATTCTAGTTCCAGGAGCTGCCCAATTTGATAATAGTTCTTTGTTCAATTAAACTCTGTTAAATTTAATGTATCCAAAGTTTTTCTTTTAACAATGCAAACTGAGGACCTTTGCCAGGCCAAAAAGGCAAGATCAATACAATCTATGCTGACTCTCATGGCTGCAAGTCAACCCTCTCCCATAGAGCAGGCGAATTCAGATTTTATTATAAAAACTCAATTTTGTTTCTTTCACTTTTCTCCACGGGTGTGGAGCAAAACAGTGCATACACACACTTTTATCTATTTATTTTTTGTCCCACAAACTTCTTCACTAAAAGTCATCTAACCAGTTTTTGGCCACGTGTTTTGTAAATCTTGTCTAACACATTACTTTGGAAATCGGTGTCTTTCTATTTCAGCCAGAAATTCCATTTTAACATCTTATTACACTCATTCTAGGGCAATTTTTGCCTTTGCATAAAGTATCAAGAATAATATTTGGCTACAATTCCCATATCTGCAAAGATCAAGCAAACATCTCTGTAAGTTAATAACTATTATTATTATTACTGCTGCTACTACTAGTCTAGGAGTTTTTAATGGTCCTAAAGGAAACCAAAACTATTTAACCCCAAAATGTACTTCTTTGACATATTTTGAGATGGCTGTTCAGAGGTTCTGCAGATAAAAGTAGCCTTGCAAAGCTGTCTTTTGTGGGGGAGATTTACATCAGTAGAGGAAATAAAGTGAAATAAACAACGGATGCAAGTAGGCTTTCTCTGAAGGCCCCCTTGTCTGGATCTAGAAAAGATTAACTGAGAGTCTGATACTCTTAATGGTCTGATGGAAACCATTACCACCGATTACCATGTGCTCTCTCTGAGGGCTGCTACCCGAAGTTTCATCTGCATGAAGTTTCCAACTGCTTTTGCCCTACAACTTTCCTTTCTTCTATCTCCCATAAACTGCCTTGCCCTGCTCCAAGCCCCTCTTCTTTCTGTAACCTCAGGATGGGTGAAACTTGTACTGTCTGGTCTTTTCTTTGAGTTTTCTTATTTTTTATGACTTCTATTTACACAAGTGCATGTAATACATTTGTATGCCATCTTTCCTGTTAATCTATTATCAGTTTGTTTTATATATTCAAATTATCCAGACTTCAACAGGAAAATTCAAACTTTCCTACAGTCTCAACACACATCCGTGAGCATTTTTAAAGCTCCTGGGATGAAACTACTTTTGCCAAAATTATAACAGTGAGAAAATTATGACAGTGAAAGAGATCTGATCTATCAAAGCTCTGTCTTGCCTTTAACCTCTTAACTACCCTTAATCATTCCTGGGTTTAGGCCAAGATAACTTTGGAAGACATTTAGTTTATGGTTTAAATAATAATACTAGTCCTTCCCTAAAACTAAACTGACTTTGTAAAGCTAGTGAAAAACGATCAGTTTAGCCGGATGAGGAGCCTGAATTCTGCCAAGGTATAGACTTAAAAACAATTACCAGTCATTATTTCAGAGGTCACAAGATACGAAATTTCGCCAATTACTCCTGCAGGTAAGATCAGTATTATGGAACTGAAGATTAGCCTTTGAGATGTCTTTTCCAGTTTTTGCATTTCTAGTGATAATGGCTCCATCTGGACCCAGCAGCCGTCCTGTGGTCCCACCCAGAAGGGAACCACTTTCCACACCCCCATTCCCTTGCCTACCAAACCATTCTCAAAAAACCCTAGCCCCCCAAGTTTTTGGGGAGTTGATTTGAGTAATAACTTTGTCTCCCAGTGGCATGGCTGGCCTCATGTCAATTAAAGTCTTTATCGAAGTGCTGTGGTCTTAGTCAATTGGATTTGTTTGTGCAACAGGCAGTAAGAACTCATTGGGTGTTTACAGGGAGAGTACCAACTAATACAATAGTTACAATGAACACTCAAGGTGTGAGATATAACAATAAATATTTTATTTGTGCTTCTCTGCCTTCCCCTGCGAGTCACCGTTGTGTAAGTCTCTTTATGTCTTTGAATTTTCTGTTTTTCTACTTTTTACTGTATTTTTCTTGGTTTATTAAGATAATATATGCTCTTTAAACAAAACTCAAATACTACATAACTAAGAAAATTAAATGTTTCCATAATTTTATCTGAGTTAATAATACTGATGCAAATTATTTCACATTTTTCTTTTATATACGTCTCCCTTTAAGAATTAGCTATTTTATTATTATTAGCTCCTTTGTATTAAATAATGGAATCACTGAATAGGATGTTTTGTTCTCTTGGCTTATGTGCAATTCCATAACCCTGAAACATAACAGTCTGTTAAGTGAGATGCCACTGGGAAAGTCTCACGTGACTATGCTGCATGTTCTCTCTCTGGATACTCTCTGTCCATGTCTGCAGCTGAGCCCTTCCCTTAAGTGTTTTTCTGACCCTGAACACATCTGGTCTCCTGCCAAGGTGTGAGCATCTCACAGGCCCTGCCCTTGTTCATTCTGTGTCTGTATCTCTAACTCCAGGCACAGTGCCTGGGCTCAATTGAATAGATTCTCATGAATTCTTGTGAAGCACAGTAATAAGTACATTTTACAAGGAAAGCCAAGAAGAAATGAAAGCTGATATATATCATAAACCAAAATTTGGGTGTGCAGATTGGATCCAAGAAGTGTGTGAGTCAAATGGACTACAACAACTGGCTTCACTCCAGCAGCTTGATTAGAGCCCTGAGCAAAGAAGTATCTGGTACTCTCTGCCACATCACACACTTTGGCATGCTTAGGTTCCAGGGCACCGTGGGTAGTCCTTGGCGCTATTTTTTTTTTTTTTTTTTGAGACAGAGTTTTGCTCTGTCACCCAGGCTGGAGTGCAGTGGTGCAATCTCGGCTCACTGCAAGCTCTGCTTCCCGGGTTCACGCCATTCTCCTGCCTCAGCGTCCTGAGTAGCTGGTACTACAGGTGCCCACCACTACGCCTGGCTAATTTTTTGTATTTTTAGTAGAGACGGGGTTTCACCGTGTTAGTCCTTGGCACTATTTTTATATGGTACAGCCATAAAATGGAATGAGTTTGTAAAAGTGAGACCCTATGGTGAAGTGTTTGTGGCTGTCAAAGCTGTGGATGACGTTAGGGTTAAAAGGAGAGTGCATTCACTATTTTACAGTATCTAAATAAGGATCATGTAGAATTGAAGACCACTCTCGTTTGGACTGACTTCAAAAGATAAATTTATAAGATGTGAGAAAATAAGATTTAGTATATTATGAGGAATGTTCTATATGATTCTTCAGGTGCGCCCTGTCCAGTTGAATCCCAATTGCCTAGAGGGATGACCCAAGTACACTTTACAACTTTCCTTCCTCCCATGCCTCACCTCCCTATTCTCTCTCTTTTGCTTCTTGTGGAATCACCTCCAAACGGAACCTCTTGCACATAAGATCTTGCTTCAGGATCTACTTTTAGGTAGAATCCACACTAAGACATCTATTCCTGCAGATGTGGGGCTAGGTAATGGAGTATATCCTGGTTCTCACTGTTGAAGAGCATGGTCTATTTGGAGCACACGGACGTTAAAATGAAACGGGACTGTGATAGGGTTTGCATAAGGTCATAAGACACATGAAGCAGGTGGTAATCAATTCCACTCAGGATGCTGAAAGAAGACTCATAGAAGTGTCCCCTTGAGTGGGAACTTAAAGAATGAGCAGAAACTGACTAGGCTTATAATAGATTAGCAGTGTTTCTGGCACAGAAAATGCCATGTGCATAGAGAAGGAGGCTGCAAGCAACCACAACACAATCAGGAGTGACTCCAGGAAGACAGAACAGCAGTCTGGGAAGCCACGGGAGAACAGAAGGAGATGCAACCGCAGAGCTTGAGTTTGTCAGGAGCAGAATGTAGAAAGCCAAGCTCTGGACTATGGGAATTTGGCTGCTATAGTATGAGGAGTCGGGGGACTTTTGAAGATTGGGATTAGTATAATAAAACAAATACAAAGAGAGTAACATAATCAAATGTCATTTTATAGAGAGAGAACTTTATTTGCAATGTGAAGAATATGAATTTTCAGTAGGGAGTTCAGAGAAAAATGTATTAAAATTATACCCCTCAGAAATTATTAGTGTCTTGTCCAGATTAGGGACTGTAGAGGGAGAGAAGAAAGAAGGGTTATGAAGAATGTATTGGAGATACAATCAACACCACGTAGGATGGATTGAAGGAGCGTGTGTATAAGTGCATGCACATCTGTGTGCAGTGATGCATTGATAAGAACTATTAAGGCAGACACCTCGATTTTGCTTTTGGGTGATTGCAGCAGTTGAGAGATGTGAGTAAGTAAATATGTAGAAGATGAGATAACTCTTCTATCATCTGTTAACTCTGAGCTGGAAATGTCCAGGAGACAGTTGGGAACATCTCTGCAGCCCAAGGGAGAAGTCCAATCTGTGCACATGGATTTCTTCATCCTCTGCACAAAGAATAACCCTAGAAGAATAGGAGAGGAAAAAAATGCCAACTATGAAGAACATAATTAAAACAAATTTGAGATTTTATTTTAATGACTCCATGATTTTCTATTACATGGCTATTAACCAGCCCTTAGGAAATGGACATTTGTTGTCAAGTATTTCAATTATATAAAGAACACAGAAATTAATATACTTGTTTATACGTCTTTTCCAAATTGTAAAATTAGTTTCTTGAGATAAATTTATAAAATAGAGCTGTACATGTTAAATTCTTACGTGTAGAGTAATATCAATCAGGATTTTCCAGAGAAACAGGAACAGGATGTATATATTTTTTCAGTGAGAAAGAGGTTTTGTGTTTTACTTTATTTATTTATTTTTTTGGAGAGAGGGAGATTTAAGAAGTTGGCTCATAGGATTGTGGCAATCCAAAACCTCACAAGTCTGAAATTTATAAGGCAGGCCAACAAACTGGCAACTCAGGCAGAAATTGATGCTGGAGTCTTGAAGCAGAATTTCTTCTTCCCCAGGAAACCTCAGTTTTTGCTCCTAAGATCTTCAAATGATTGGATGAGGTTTGTTGACATTATAGAGGGTAATCTCCTTCACTTAAAGTCAACTGATTGTAGATGCTAACCACATCTATAAAATGCCTTCACAGCAACCCCTAGACTGGTGTAGGATTAAACAGTTGTCTACTATAGTCTAGCCAAGTTGACACATGAGATTAACCATTACAAGTGCCAGCATGCTCACTATAAATTTCTACCAATTTTACACCCCCACTATTACTATTGTTTGTGCATTTCTGCAAAACTTCAAAACGAAGATTGTCTTTTGAAGTTTTAGTCTTGCCAATTTGATACATCTTCCTGTTTTTGTTTTATCTGGTTACATTTTATATTTATTGCCAACTTTGACTCTTCTTTTGTAAGATGCCTTATTTCATGCTTTCTTGTGGCATTTTTATGACTTTTTCTTGCCCATTTACATTTTTGAATCATGTGATTCAATGATATAATGAGAGGAATAAGGATCCAGCTTTTTGCCCTAAACATCTAGCCAGTTGTTCTAATGATTATTCAGTAATCCATCCTTTCCTTGTTGTTTACTATAAGCCAACTTCCTAAGATACTCTGTGACGTGTTTCTTTTCTTCAATCGATTTGGGCAGAGTAATAATTTTATCAGCACCATATCCCATGAAATAGATGTCATAATTAATATAAGTATTTTTCCATAATAAAGCTTAAGATTTAACTTCTGTAAATTTTATATATAATGATATCCTTTGTTAAACATTTAAAAAATTTTAATTTTTTAAAAATTATAGTCTGGTTGTAATACAGTCTTGGTATGTTGCCCAGGCTGGCCTCAAACTAGTTGGCTCAAAAATCCTCCCATCTCAGTTTTCCAAGCAGATGGAACTAAAGATGCATCCCACCACAGTAAATAGTGATATTCCAGAAAGATTGTTTTATATAACTTTTTCTTAATCATTTAAATTGGGTCAGTAGTGAGTATATGTGTTTAGATTTATATAGCAATACTAAAATTTCCTTAAGTCATGATAGTTTCTTATGGGTGAACATCATGTGCATTTGGGGAATTTCAGAGCATTGCAACCGCTACCAATTATTACAATACCTCCTTACTCCCTGCCCTGCTGATGGCTAAATTCACATTAACAGGGTCAGAAATGTCTGATACTGCAGTGGCCAAGTTGTATCCATTTGTCACATATGTAATGAAAATCCTACACATATCCCCTGTCAATCCTCCCTGATAATGTAAGAGTTTCCTATATTCTTTCATTTTTATTTCACATTCATTTACCTGGGAAGTCTTTCTGAGCTCTGACCTCAACATGTTCCTGTTCTGGAACTTCTCATGACTCTCCACTGCTCACCTAATAAAGAAGTCCCTAGCAGCTCTTTAGGTTATCCATCTACCTTCCCAAACTTACTTTCCACTCTTTATTTCCCTTCATATATTCTTGCTCCAATCAAACTGGCCTATTCTTCACTGCCTGAGCAAGCTCCTTTCCTTTCCTTTACAGAAAGCTCATGCTCTTGCTTCAGGTATTTTCCCCTGCCTAATGGTCTAATATGTCTAACTGTCACACGTCCATCTTCACTCCAAAGTCACCATGTAGCCCCACCTCTTCATTTAATCTGCTTAGGCTTTTTCAGCAACTGGCTCAAACTAGGTCTCTCCAGGTCTTCTAAACTCCCAGTGTGCTTGCTTTACACATTTCTTGTGGACTTCATCTTGCCATCATAAGATCAAAGAGATTTGTGGATTTCTCTGATTTTTTCCACCAAGTATCTTGGATGCTTCTTGAATGCAGTGACTAAAACTTAGTCATGATTTCTTCCTTTTTTTTTTTTTTTTTTTTTGAGGCGGAGTCTCGCTCTGTCGCCCGGACTGGAGTGCAGTGGCCAGATCTCAGCTCACTGCAAGCTCCGCCTCCCGGGTTTACGCCATTCTCCTGCCTCAGCCTCCAGAGTAGCTGGGACTACAGGCTCCCGCCACCTCGCCCGGCTAGTTTTTGTATTTTTAGTAGAGACGGGGTTTCACCGTGTTAGCCAGGATGGTCTCGATCTCCTGACCTCGTGATCCGCCCGTCTCGGCCTCCCAAAGTGCTGGGATTACAGGCTTGAGCCACCGCGCCCGGCCGATTTCTTCCTTTTTTAATGACAAACACAGATGCTAGTATAACTATTGAACTGAGTTTTAAAATTCAGTAATCTCTAGGATAGTATTTGTTCACAATAATACTTAAATGATTTTATCTAAATAAAGTTATAATAAGAAGAATGAAAAATAACACGTGAAATGTAAACAAGTAAAGGAAAAAAGAATGGGAATTAAAAATGAAGCGCCTCGATTCTTCTGTTGACCATGTTAGGTAGACAGACAATCTCCCATTAAATTGACTATCAGAAACCAGCTTCTCCATAGCTGATATTGCCATCTTGTTGGAAGAGATAATGTGAAAATTGTGGACCTCAAAAAAGCATTCTAGGATGTGTATCCTTTCACACTGTCTGATTTTGGAAGGTCAAAGTGTGAACTCTGCCTACTAGCATGCCTGGCTTCTAGAGTGCACTAAATATGTTACTTTCATATTTAGAGAGAGAGGATAAATGTCTGCTTACATCAATGTGTTTATAAACCAGGGAAATTCTACAGTGCCATATTTATGATCAAGTCTTATAATGATCACATATAGAATAATAGTCATCATTGGTTTAATCTGCTTGACTAATGAATAGTTTAAAGCTAATTTTATGATCATTTACTAACAGCATAATTATTTAAAAGTGAAATAAGCTATTCTAGTCCTTCTCTTAATATTTGTTTTCCTTAAAGTCTTTAAATGATTATGATAGTCAGTAAGTTAGAAAAGATGATTTGTTCTAACACTTTCCTTTTGGTTTTGGATTTTGGAAGGTCACATGATTCAGTGTCACACTAAATCAAATTGACATAATATTAAAAACACATTTTCTAAATGGATTTTTTTTAGCTAAAATTTTACTTGGATGAAGATTATCAATATTACCTTGAACTTCTCAGAGCCAGGAAAAGAGGCAAAATAGAGTGTTTTATTTCTCCCTTTATACTTGTAGGACTGTTGCCCAGTCCACCTCCAAAAGTCAAGCCTTTCTTGGTAGAGTCTTATTTACTGTGTCAAAAGGCATAAATGTTGCATCTCATCCTGAATTTGAGGGATTTGACACCTCTTAACCAAAATCAGCCCTTAGAATCATGACTAACACGTAATGGGCACAGTTAAGACTGCATGTCTTAACTCACTTAACTTTCATGAATATCTCGAGAGGCAGGTGCTATCACATACCCAACTCACAGAGGAGTGAAGCAAGGCACAGAAGATGAAGTTAATGCCTGGCCTGGAAGGTTGCCTGAAGGACTTTGGTTTCTATTCTGAGGGAAATAAGAAGCTACTGTAGGGTTCTGAGTCTGAGAGGAGCGCAACGTGATTTAAGTGTCCTATGCCCACTCCAGATGCTTCGTTGAGTCTGGACTGTGGTGAGCTAAAGAAAAAGGTAGGAAGAATAGCCAGGAGATAATCAAAGCCTGAAAGGATAATAACTCTGATCAGTATGTAGGTGGTAGGGCTGACAGCAAGAGGTTGTCTTCTGAATATATACTGAAGCTAGAGCCAAAATGACTTTCTGAAAGATTGGATGTGGGATATGTAAAACAAGATAAAAATGTGACTGATCCCAGGACTCACCAATGTTCCCGGAAACAAAGAGTTTCCAGAACCTAAATAAGAGTAGACTGTGATTGCCACAAGTGTGGGTGGGTTCTGAAGGGAACATGTTGAGTGGGAAGCACAGATTATGCATCCAATCAGAGATGTTAAATGAGTGATTGGACATATGAGTGGATTTCAAGAAAGGGCTGAACTGGAGATTAAAGTCTGGGAATCTTTTCCGTAGGAATAATATTTCTAGTCAAAAAGCCAGGAGAGATTTTCAAATGAGCATTAGAGATAGAGACATGAAAAGCACAAGTCAAACCCTGGGATGCTCCAATGAGCAGGTGTTTCTATGACAAGGAAGTGATGAGATCTACCAGCTGCTTCAGACAGGGAGATTATGGCACAAAGGGATCCTAACTCAGATGTATGCATGTTCTTCCACACCTTCTCCTCCAACCGCACTCCCAGAAGGTACCTTAGTGTTGGTGGCCTGAGCTCAGTGATATGAGGAAGTGAAACTGGACAGACTGACTCCAGAGCAGGTTCCAGTCTAAGTGCAGGTCAGTTTAATAGAATGGAAGGCAAAAGGTGTTCTATGTCTTCCCGAAATGGCATTGATACAACCCTGTCTACTTTATCTCCCAGTGAAATTTGCCTATTTCCTTAGTGACCAATTAAGTCTTATTGTGACTTTTCAAGAACTTAGGCCTCTAGGGAGGATATATTTTGGGGAAAAGACCCTAGTCACATGGGTCATACGGTTCACAGCTCACATAGCCAAAGAGCCTGAGTGTCATTGCATGAAGGAAAAGATGCATTGAACAGATTGGGCCTCCAGAGACGCCTGAGATGGGATTCAGGAATTAGGAGATCAGATGTTCATGATGAGAAGAGGCGTACCACAGTTGTAAGTTTGTTATTGTCCTACGCTTAACTCAAATTCACAAGAATATGTATTTGAAAAAAAAACTATAATGAACTGATTTGCCAATGTTCAGAGGAGAAAAGCTTCGATTTTGTTAGACTAAATTCCATGAAGATCCAAATTTCAGAGATACTAGTACACTGTGTGCTCATCTGTCCTAAGACTCAGATTTATCACCTCTGAAATGATAACCTGTTCACCTTAGGGAATCTCCACTGTTCTGGGTCAGAAAAGAAAGGGACAGTGTTGTAAGATCTTGTATTTGAGTTACCCATTAAACTAAGATTGCATTTAAACTTGTCACTTTGATGCTTCAGAGCACACTGTAAAAGAAAGACCTTCTTAACCTGAAAGACAACAATTCTGTATTTGATGGATTAGGACAGGTACAGATACATATGTGTGGCCAGCAGAGGACATATGGCCTGGGGAGATCCTGAATCTTAGGGGAACCAGAAACATAAGGGCTTTAAAGTATAACAGTGAGACCTTAGAGGAAACTTCCATGGTGCAGCAAGAGCCTGGAAAATACACTTGTCCTTACAACATTGTATGCCACAGAATTTTTCCTCTTCTGAAGACATAGACAAGGCACAAAGTAACTCTTGAAGTGTCCTAAAAAGAAACTATAAAAACCCAAGTAATTATCTCGTGTGGTTTCCATGGGTCCTTTCTTGTTTGCTATTTTAAAGAATAACTTCAAATCAATGGTATCACTTCCAAAGAACTATTTAATATATGATTGGATTAATATGTTTTTTCTTTCTCAGCTTATAATTTGATTAAAGTGGATTAAGATTTTGCAATTTTCATTTAAAAGACTGAATACCTGCTGCTCTGAAACAACATGTTGACTCTCAGTTCAAAAGCTATTAATTGTAACATTTTATTTGCTTGTTTTTCCAGGAAGCATCCATGATGCCCAAACCTTAAGATGTGAATAGAATATTTGCCAAGGTGAAGAACTAGGTACTCAGTGGTAAAATGATATTGGTACCGCCTGAAGTTTGCCTTTAATCAAGTCCATTGACTGACACTTGAGAATTTTTTTTTGCAATTTCTTAGCATCAGAAAAAGTATTTTCTGCCAAAAAGATTTGAAAACTCAGAGCCATAGAGAAAGGCAAGCACTTTAATCCAGTGCCAACTTGGCCCCTTTATTGAAGAGTGATGGGAAGAGAGATGACAGACCTACTGCAGATCATCAGATTGAAAGCCCAGGGGGAGATTCATTCTTTCCCAACCTGGTGGACTCCTCTGAAAGCAAAAAGTCAGCCCAGTGTGGGCTATTTTTGATCTGCATAAAGGACTGAAAGTACACCCTTGCTCTCCCACACTCTCATTTTTGTAAATACCAGATCACTTACCTGTGGAACACTATTTCTAAAGGGGTCAGCTAATAGTATTATGAGGTTATTCCTGTACTTGGAAATTTAATAAGCAAGGTTAGCCCACCCAACGGTGAGGTACTCAAGTTATGCATTGAGATTTTTTAGTATATTTTTAAAAACTTCAAATGTGCCTACAAAAAATATTATTGGTGACACCCACGTATTCTTTGTGCTTTTTTTAATTGTCCTTTTTCTTCCTCACCCAACCTCATATCACGTTTATGATCATGTATAGGGATGTAACAATAACTAACATGCTGACTCTCCTAACTTGAGCTCTTTCCCTTGAACTGGTTAGAGTTTTGCGAGCTCTTCCATGTTCCATGTCACTCACTTTCTGTCCACCTCTCCAGCCCACTGAGCTCTCTGGTCCCCCCCATTGTACAGACCTCCATTCATAACGCTACTCATTCATCTAGAATGTGATGAAAGCCTGCCTCATGCCAGAAACTGCATTAGGCACTCACGAGACCCAAGGGACAACCATCCCTGCATGCACTTGCTGTGATTGTACAGATCAGGGAGGCAAACAATGGCCAACAAATACAACTCACCATATTATTTACTATCTAGGTCAGAGGTATGTGCTGTGCAGATAAAATAGAGAAGGGTAATTTCTTCTGAGTCAATCCAGGGCCGGGAGGGGTGACCAGGGGAGGCCTCACTGTGAAGCAAAGGAAGGATCTGGTAAAAAGGATACATATCGTGGGACAGCAGAGCAAAGCTCTTACCCAGTGGGTCTGGACTGTCCAGAAGCAGCAGGCAGGCCAGGGTTGTTGGAGCCCATGGACAGGAGGAGTCACTGTAGGCAAGGGGTAAGGAAGGGAAGTAAGAGCAGCCAAAAGAGAAATACTGAGAATGGAAGGTTGAACAGAGTAACACGGAAATCTTCCCTTAGCCTAAGGGAAGAAGAGTTTCTGCAGACTTGTGGGGACAAGAGCGTGGGAGGAGTGGGCTCAACAGCAAATTGGAGAGGCGACAGGAATAGTGGGCAGAGATGCTTCAGAGGCAATTCTGCTGTGAAAGGGGGCTAAGAAATGGGTCCTCAGTGAAGACAATGGGGCAAGTTAGTTCTTCACGGAAAACTGAGGGATTTCAGTCGTATGCCATTAATTAAAACCAGCACAGAGGAATAAACTTGTCCCAATTTAATGACAAAGGGCTTAGAAAGCATGCCATCTGTGTGGTTGAAACAATAGAGATGTGAAGATCCAGTTGCCTTTAAATTTTAAAACTTACCTGCCTATAATTTTAGAAGGCTTATCATTTGAAGGAGGGATTAGGCTTTTTCTGCTGGCAAATCAAGGGAAATAATATAGTGAGAAACAGATTTTGGCTCCATTCAGTGGAGACTCTTGGATAAACAAGCCCTACTGATTCATGCTCTGGGAGGGACTCCCTGTCTCCATCACCATTTGCACGCTTGAAGGCAGTTGTAAATGGTGTTTCTGCACAGTGTCAAGAGATAAAGCAGTGATTCTGCAGGTGCCCTCCAACTTTAAGTTTCTAAAGAGGAAGTGATATTTGAAGAATGTGCTCTCTGTGTAAATCTATTCTGTT
>NW_012115744.1:2463147-2465095 GCF_000951035.1 Colobus angolensis palliatus | reverse complement strand
TTGAAGGCAGTTGTAAATGGTGTTTCTGCACAGTGTCAAGGGATAAAGCAGTGATTCTGCAGGTGCCCTCCAACTTTAAGTATCTAAAGAGGAAGTGATATTTGAAGAATGTGCTCTCTGTGTAAATCTATTCTGTTCCACGGTGAAGGGTCAGAATTGGCTACTTTCTCCCAATGGGAGAAGTGAGACTGCACGGGTTTCATTCAGCCTCTGCCTCCTGCTGTGCCACCTTAATCAAATGCTTATCCTCCCCAGGACCTCAACAGATGCGTGTTACTAAAACACTTACAAAAATCGTAAGTCAAATAAAGTAATTTACAGAAAATTGGCTCTCTGGGCCATGTATATTTCCATAGGACAGAATGGAGAACCCTATACATAGTCTTTCATAATCAAGGACATGGCTTAGAAAGAATCCCTAATCAGGATCAAGGAGATGAACTGTTTTGAACAAGGATAAGTATCATGCAAATATCAGACAGAATCAGAAAACAGGAGTGTGAAACAAATTCCTGCTCTACCCCTTCCTGTCTAGTGGAGCCATTGCCATAAGGATACAGATGAAAATGCTCAGGCTACACCATGGCATGTGCTGTTCTCAGAATGTGGACTATAACAATAGTGCTTCAGGAACACAGAAGACAGAGCCAGCTCCTGACTCTGCCAAGGTTATGTCAGGGAAGAATTTGGAAAAAACAGGACAAAAGAAAGATGGGTGAGAGTTCCTTAGCAAAGGAAAGAGGGTGTTTTCACCCAGAAAGAAATCCATGGGCAGTGTACAAAGACCACCTTGGGCTTTTGGTATGGCTCAACCCCAGGATCTGTTTTTGGGAAAAGATGACAAATTTGACTGGAAGGAAATTAAGACCAGGTCTTGAAGAGCTAAGCTATTTGGACTTTCTCCTGGAGTCATCAAAGGATAATCCCATCTTCAGGTCACATAGATGATCCAGATGGCATGACTCAGACACACTTAGTCACCACCTCGCCCTGAGGACACTCCACCACACTGTACCATCATCTCTCACCTCCATTTCTATAACTGTCCTCTACTTGGTGGCCCTGCTTTTCCCTGACTGTGCTCTGTGATGCATTCTCAACACAACAGCCAAAGTGGTCCAATCAAACACTAAGCAGAACTGCTCCTGATCCTGCCACACAGCCATCTCATTCAGAGAAGAAATTCTAGTCCCTACAAATGGCTAACATTGGAGGAATTTTTCTGAGCTCAGAAATTACCACGTCTCTGCTCTAGAAGCTCTCATGGCTCCCTATGGCTCACCTAATAAGGAGAAGCTTCTAAGAGCCCTTTAGACTCGCCATCTACCTTTCCAAACTTACTCTCTACTATTTACTACTTTTTGTATATTCTTGCTCCAACCAACCTGGACTGCTTTATGGCTTGAGCATGATCCCTTTCTTGTCTTTTGTTCATGCCATTGCTTCAGGAACTGTTTCTCTCCTCAAACTGCCATACATCCACCATAATGCCAAAGTCACCATGGAAGTCTCCACGTCTTTAACGAATCTGCTTTGCTTTTCTACCAACCAGCCCAAACCAGGCCTCTTCAGATCTTCTAAACTGAGGACAAGGATCTTCTAAAACTCCCAGGTCTGAACATTTCTTGTAATCTAAACTTCCTTCTCTGAACATTTCTCATGAATCTCCTCTTGCCGCAGCAAGGATGCTATAAGCTACTTGTAGATGGGACTTGCACACATATTTGTGACAATATAGCAAAACTACTACAGTGATTAATACATGTTTCTGGGGAGATATTTTGGGGCTATGCAAATATTCTCCTCCTTAAATTGTCACTCAATAATGTTACTGTTGTTTGGTGGATCTTGCCTGCAGAAAATGTTACCATGGTTTGCTAATGGCAATTTTGTATTTCCCTCACTTCTACATTTATTATTTGGGATTATCCTGTAAGGACCATTGCCC
>NW_012115744.1:2456691-2458286 GCF_000951035.1 Colobus angolensis palliatus | reverse complement strand
TCCCAGGGTCCCTGGAAACCCTAGTAGCATCTGTTGGTTTTGAGAAGGAGCCAGAGCTGCAAGACTGGGCTTGAGTGGAGCCAAGGGCAGCTGCTGAGGGGCAGAGAGGTTAGACAAGCAGAAGGGGTTCAAACACAAGGTAGTTTCTCCCTTCAGGTATTTGGTAAACTCCAAAGCTGTGTAGGCTGAAAGCCAAAGAGCTAAACCACAAAATCTGAAAAGCAGTGGGGAATGTCCTTCTACCTCCCAGTGTTTGGACGCTCACAAGACAAGGACCCAAGAGAAGAGGAGATACTGGACACACTGGTGAGAGCAGCAAGCCTGGAGTGGGTGAGGAAGTGAAGTGATATGGAAAATCTGCCACCACTTTCTCTCTGGCTAATCTGGGCAAAGCTGAAGGCTAAGCAGCTTTTTATTTTTATTTTTTTAAACTGTGGCTGGCATTCTACCAAAAATTACTAACCATGAAAATAGATTATCTGAAAACCAAAATAAAAATCAAGGCAGACCTACAGGTGATTATAATTACAGCTAGCAGTAGACTTTAAAATAACTATTACAACTATTTTTAAGAAAAGAAGAAAAGAAGAAGCATAAAATAGGTGAAAAGCTATGAAAATTTAATAGAAAATTTTATTATATGAAGTAAGATAAAATTCATATTTAACAACTGAAGAATAATGACTGAAATTAAGAACTCAATGTATGCACTGAACAAAAGACTGCAGAAAAACACATAACTGATGACATAGAAATTAGATTCATAGGAACTACACAAATAGAAAGACAGAAAGAGGAAAAAAAATTTTTTAAATATCACAAAACAGATTAGAAGTGATATATACTACATCATCAGAAGGCCTAATATTCTTGTAATTGCTGTCCCAGAATAATACGGGAAAATGGTTAAAAATAATGTTTTTTACAATGGCAAAGAATTTCCCTGAAACTGATGAATAATATTGAACTGTACATTTGAGAAGCTCAGCCAGCTGAAGCAGAATTTTTTAAACAAAGAAAAGAAAAAGGAAAAAAAAAAACCACACCCAGAACCCAGACACACAAAGTTTAACTATTGCAAATCAAAGCAAAGAAAAAATGATAAAGCATCCAGAGGAAAAAGGGCACATTGTTTATAAATTTACAAGTAATATATGCACAGCTGACTTCTCAGAACAATGGGAGAGGTTAATACGTGAGAAAATACAAAAGAAAACTTACTACACAGGCATTAACAGTAGCATCCTGTGGATATAAAATGATAATAATTAAAACTTATGGTTAACATAAAGCCAGAGTTGGCAGTAGGAGATATATATATATATATATATATATCCATTGCAGGTGTAGACCTGTGTAACCAACCTGCATGTTGTGTGAGTGTGTGTGTGTGTATATATATATATATATGTATATCCAATTCCAAAGCCCTGAGATTATTAGAAAATAGTAAAAGTAATACTTTGGTTCATATTTTATATTTTGTAATATCCAAGATGACAACAAAAGTATACCCAAAGATGACAGCTAGTGTGGGCAGAGCAAGATGGCCGAATAGAAACAGCTGCAGTCTCCAGCTCCCAGCACGAGTGACA
>NW_012115744.1:2447012-2451529 GCF_000951035.1 Colobus angolensis palliatus | reverse complement strand
AGGTCTATGTACAATTTCAAACAAAAATCCCAGCAAATGTTTTAGTGGAAATTGGCATGCTGATTCTAAAAATGTATATGGAAATGCAAAGGCAAATATATATTTAAGAAAATATTGAAATAGAACAAACTTACAGGGCTGGCAGTTTCAGATAATAATGTTGATTGAAATTTGGTAGTAATAAAGACAATGAGATAGTAGAGCAAATATAGACACATATACCTAAGGCATATCTCTTTTCTATTTCAAGACACCATTTAAAGTCCATATTGGAGGTATAAAAGAGATGGAATTCAAACTGTGGAAAATCCAATTAACAGATTTGGATGAAATACCTGAAAACCTCTACCCAGACTTCAGGGATAAAAGAGAGACATTAGAAAAAGTGTAAAGTGGATACATCTTTGAAATAAAAAAAAAATAAGTGAAGACTGATTGCCACATTGTAGGCAAATTCCCTGAAGAGGAGCAAAACCTGACCATACTCTTACAAAACATTTAAACTAGGGAAGTAAAGAAAAAAGTATTCTATCATTTAAGTAGGAGAAAATATCAATTTTGACCCAAAGAAATAAACATCTGCCTAGCATTAAGCTATTCCTAGCAATGCTAAAAATAGAGCAATAAGCAAAGATTTTAGAACGCAAAAGTGGTAGACATATTCACTTTTATTATTATATATGTGCATGTATGAGTGTATATGTATACAAATGTATATGTACTTGTGTGCATGTATACATTTATATCTATCTATGAAGAAATATTACCCCATCAAATGAGAAATGAAGAAAAATTAGATATTAAGATATGGAATAACCAATAGCGAATAACAAAATCATTTTAACAAGAAAAGGCAAAATAAATATTGCCAATTATTTTAGACCATCAATGACCAGGGAATTCCCCTGCCACATGAACTGTTTCAAGAACACAAAAACAGAAAAAGTTTCCTTTTTCCTTGTATGTTAGCATGCTCCTAATTCTTCATTCATTCCATTTTCTGACCCCCCAAAAACGGTTTAAATTAAAACTGCAAGCATAAATTATTCAAAACTGAAGATGAAACATGAAAAACCAAGCGAGTATAATTCTCGAATATAAAATCCAAAACTAAGCTATGAGCAGGCAATGTATATTCATGGATGAAAGAAAAATTTCATTTTGAAAGTATGCATGAAATAATAAGCCCTAAAAATAGAAGGAAAGATATAGACAACTAGTAGGCATTTGAAAACATACAAATTTCACAGGTGGTTAAACTAACAATTATGAAATGGAATAGCAGAATCCTTTAGCATGACAAACAATATCCATCTTAAATCAAAGTGACTTCCCATTTCCAGTGTGACATATAAAGAGCTTGGAAGTCATCAACTCCATCCTCACAACAAGAGAAAAGATGAACAAGATGAAAATCAGCACTTCTATCTGGCTTGGAAGAAGCTGAGGGATGGGGAGAACACCTTACTTACAGAGAAGTGAGGATTGGAATTACACTGGACTTCAGAAACAAGACCAACAAGAAGAGAGTGTAGTAACATTTTTAAAGCTTTGAAAGAAACTAAGCTAGTATTCTATATCTAGAGAAATTATCTGTAGAAAGTGAAGAAATCGTTTTTTCAAACAAAAATTGAGAGAATTGGTCACCAATAACTTCACCATGTAATAAATTTTGAAAAGAAATTAATTTCAGATAAAAGGAAACATGTGCTAAGTCAGAAACTTAGTTATAGATACAGAAAGGAAGAGTGATAGAGAAGGAACAAATGAAGGTAAAGTATTATTTTCATTTTTCTAATTCTTAATTGATGTAACAAATAGAAGTTTGTTCAAATTAATAACAGCAACAATGTGTTCAGTGATTATAACGTAGATAAGCATTGAAATGAATGAAGGAATGTTATTAGGGATAGGTGGAAGATATTGAAAATATTCATTTATAAGGTAACTGCACTACTTGTGAAATGATAACTGTTTTTCAAAAGTGGACTTGGATTAATTGTAAATGTATATTGCAAACTCTAGGACAATCACCAAATAAAAGAGAAATATAATTGATATGATAAGAGAAGAGATAAAATGGAGTACATCATCTGATGATAAAATAGTAA
The DNA here is from genome assembly GCF_000951035.1 of Colobus angolensis palliatus. Lineage (NCBI taxonomy): Eukaryota > Metazoa > Chordata > Mammalia > Primates > Cercopithecidae > Colobus > Colobus angolensis. The sequence goes on along the minus strand of NW_012115744.1, from coordinate 2,449,418 downwards.
ATACAAAATAGCTCAACTAAATACAGGAAAGGCAGAAAAGAAAGAAAAAGGGAAGACAAACAACAAATATAAAACAGTTATAAGTATATGCATATTAATACTATATAACATTAAATGTGAATGGCCTAAATACACCAATTAAAAGACAGAGCTTGTCAGAGTGGACTAAAAAGAAACAGGAGCTAAGTATAGCTGTCCACAGAAAACCCATTTTAAATATGAAGACCCAGGAAAATTAAAAGTAAAGGGATGGGAGAGTACATACCATGACAGTACTAATTGAGAGAAAGCTAGAATAGCTATATTAATTTCAGAAGAGCAGATTTCAGAGCAAGCTAGTTTATTAGGGGGACATTACAAAATGATAACGGAGTTAGTTCTCCAAGAAGATATAACAGTCCTTAAAATGTATTTCCCTAACAACAAAGCATCAAAATACATGAGGCAAAACAGGTAGAACTGCACATCGAAACAGATGAATCCACTATCATAGCTGGAGACTCCAACACTGTCTATTAGAAATGAACAGACCCAGTAGGCAGAAAATCAGTGAAGACATAGTAGAACTCAACAGCACCATTAACAAATTTAAAGGAGTAGAAAAACACCTTAACAAATTTAGAAGAGTAGAAGTCATATGAAGTATGCACTCAGACCACAACGGAATTGTACTACAAATTAATAACAGAAAGATAAATGGAAAATCTCCAAATATTTTAAGTTTAAACAACACAGTTCTGAATAATACATGGATCAAAGAAGTCTCAAGAAAAGTTGAAAAAAGATCTTGAACTAAATGAAAATGAAAATATAAACTATCAGGCTTGGCCTGGGGGCTCACATCTGTAATCCCAGCACTTTGGAAGGCTCAGGCAGGTGGATCACTTGAGGCTAGGAGCTTGGGATCAGCCTGGCCAGTATGGTGAAACCCCATCTCTACTAAAAATACAAAAATTCGCCAGGTGTAGTGGTGTGTTCCTGTAATCCCAGCTACTCTGACATGAGAATCACTTACACCCAGGAGACAGAGGTTGCAGTAAGCAGAAATTGCACCACTGCACTCCAGCCTGGGCAACAGAGCAAGACTCTGTCTCCAAAAAAATTGTTTAAATACATAACTTATCAAAATTGCAGAATATAAGAAAATAAGCACTTAGATGGAAACTCATAGCATAAAATACTTATATTAGAAAAGAATAAAAATCAAAAATTAAACCAATTGTCTGAGATGCTCAAATGGTATGATACAATTATTTTAACATCTGTCCCAAATATCTTAGAATCCCAGCTCACTATTGTCAGAACAAGGAATCATACGTACAAAAAATAAGCAAGAACTAAAATTTTTAAAAACTGTAGAGGACAAAAAATTATCCTAATTTAATTGTCATTTTGGAAGGAAAAAATAAAGAGAAACAACTACAGCCAAGAACAAAATTAAATAAAGTAGGTGATTAGAAAATAGTATATACTCACCAGTAATAACTCACTATATAATAGATTGATACTGAGATTTTCAAAAGCAATAAAAAATATAGAAATAATTTAACATGATTGTCAAAAAAATTCTTTTCTAACATCTATAAACAGTTTGAATAAATTAATAAAAGAGTCAGTAGAAATAGTGATTGTAAATAATATGAATCAATGGTTTAAAATTGAAAATTGTTTCCAAATCAGCTCATATATTGAGGTTTCATTTTGTTTTGTTAGTTTCGGTTCTTGTTTGTGACAACATCCCAATGAGATGTTTTTTTAACTTTATAAATTCATATTTACCTTCCTGTAGAATCAAATTCATAAACAGAAAACAAAGGAACATCTGAAAAAGAAGTTTTCTTATGGAGAAAACGCCATGTGTAGGCTTTATGTTATAAATCTGTATGTGATAAACAACATTGAGCTAGATTGATAAAATCAAACTAATCAATGATAGAGACTAACACTATAGTATACTATAAGACAAACCATAAAAAGGTGAATGCCAACAAATTTTGCTCAAAATTTGATACTCTTACATGCATGCATAGATGCACATATGTATTTAGATGTATGTATTTAGATTATGTACCCATCAACCCATCTAACATCATTAAGCAATTTTCACATATGCCTTTTCTGTGCATTTGTATTACTTTGTAGCTTTCTACCAAAAATAGGTATGATAATGGGTAGCATTATTAGACTCATCTACTAAAGTAAAAATCTATAGGTCAAAGATAATTTAAAATTAAAATAATATAATCAATGTTTGGACCACTTTTTTTCCTATATAAAGTGGAGATCTTACCCATTATGAATTAAGAAGAAGCTCGACAAATACATAAAGGGCACATTGCAAAACAGTGTATGCCATACGTGTTCATCTGTTTTCACACTGCTATAAAGAACTGCCAGAGACTAGGT
>NW_012115744.1:2434133-2446962 GCF_000951035.1 Colobus angolensis palliatus | reverse complement strand
GCCAACAAATTTTGCTCAAAATTTGATACTCTTACATGCATGCATAGATGCACATATGTATTTAGATGTATGTATTTAGATTATGTACCCATCAATCCATCTAACATCATTAAGCAATTTTCACATATGCCTTTTCTGTGCATTTGTATTCTTTGTAGCTTTCTACCAAAAATAGATATAATAATGTGTAACATTATTAGACTCATCTACTAAAGTAAAAATCTATAGGTCAAAGATAATTTAAAATTAAAATAATATAATCAATATTTGGACCACTTTTTTTCCTATATAAAGTGGAGATCTTACCCATTATGAATTAAGAAGAAACTCGACAAATACATAAAGGGCACATTGCAAAACAGTGTATGCCATACGTGTTCATCTGTTTTCACACTGCTATAAAGAACTGCCAGAGACTAGGTAATTTATAAAGGAAAGAGGTTTAATTGACTCACAGTTCTGCATGGTTGGGAAAGCCTCAGGAAACTTACAATCATGATAGAAGGCAAAGGGAAAGCAAAGCACCTGCTTTACAAAGTAGCAAGAGGGAGAATGGCCGAGCAAAGGGGGAAGAGCCCCTTATAAAACCATCAGATATTTGATGAGAACAGATATCTGATATGAGAACAGATATTTGATATCTCACTCTCATGAGAACAGCATTGGGAAAACCACCGCCGTAATTCAGTTACTTCCACCTGGTCTCTCCCTTGATACACAGGTATTATGAGGATTATGGGGATTACCATTCAGGATGAGATTTTGATGGGGACACAAAGTCTAACCATATCACCATATAATCTCTTTGAGGTGTGTACATTTACAAGTATGTGGAAATTAAATATTAAACATTTCATGTAATAGTGTGTATACTAATGTGTTATACATATATGTAAGCATACGCCAATAGCAAATAAACTTTGTTGTTATCTCTGGGTGGTGGAATTACTCGTGGTTTTTATATTTATACATGAAATGGTATCAGTTCAATCATAAGAGAAGTTGATAAAGATTACAATTAAGGTCAATATATTTTGTAGTGAAAATATTTAGCTTTTATTCTTCATCAGTGTGTTTACTCAAAGATGTTAAGATTTTGCTGGCCCATGTCTGCTCCAAGAGCATCATTTTGCATAGATCTTTATGGGGATTATTTCTAACCTTTTGGGCAATATTTTATGTCCACTGCTGACAAAGTCAATAATTTTATACACAAGACTGTATTTTTATTTTTGTTTCTGAAATTGTTTATTTGCTGAAGATCTAACCTAGCCTTGGTTAGCCTTTCAGCTTGTGCTATGTTTAAAGAACACCTTCCAAGTCAAGGTCAGCCCCTTTAGAAGACTCCTCAACAGTCATGGATGGGATGGAGGAGGGAAGTCACAACATGTTTCTTGCTAAAAGAAACTGTAAACCGTAAATCACTTTCTCACAAGAATTTGTTCGTTTATTTCCTAAGAGGATATTGAGCAATGTTGCCCCCTTAACCTGGTAAATATGTTAATTTAAGATGTATATCTAATAGTTCCATGATGCATTTGACCACAGTGGTTACCTGAAGGGTGGAATGAGGTAGCTATCTCCAAAGGAGGGATGAGGAGAGGAGTGTCCTCTGACATGATAACTGGATGTCACCACACTTGCATTCCTGGAATAAGCCCCATGTATATAATTCTTTTTATAGATTGGTGAATTCTGTTGACTAATATCTGGTTAAGAATTTTTGTCCAAATTTATGAATGATATAACTTATAGTTTCATTTTCTTTCTTTTTTTCTTTCATACTATCTTTGAAGCTTTAAAATTTGACTGCCTTGCTAGAGTTCAGACTTGCATGGGGCCTGTAACCCTTTTGTTTTGGACTATTCGTCCCATTTGGAATGGCTATATTTACCCAATAGCTGTAACCGCCCCCCCCACCCCGTACCTAGGAAGTAACTAGCTTATTTATTTTTGATTTCACAGGCTCATAGGTGGAAGGGACTTGCCCTGTCTCAGATGAGACTTTGAACTGTGGACTTTTGGGTTAATGCTGAAATGAGTTGTGAGTTCAGGAGACTATTGGGAAAGCATGATTGGTTTTGAAATGTGAGGACACGAGACTTGGAGGGACCACGGGCAGATGATATGGTTTGGCTGTGTCCCCACCCAAATCTCAACTTGAATTGTATCTCCCAGAATTCCCACATGCTGTGGGAGGGGCCCAGAGGGAGGTAATTGAATAATGGGGGCTGATCCTTTCTGTGCTATTCTTGTGATAGTGAAAAAGGCTCACAAGAGCTGATGAGTTTATCAGGGGTTTTTGCTTTTGTTTCTTCCTCCTTTTTCTCTTGCCACTGCCATGTAAGAAGTGCCTTTCGCCTCCTGCCATGATTCTGAGACCTCCCCAGCCATGTAGAACTGCAAGTCCAATTAAACCTCCTTTTGTTCCCATTTTGGGGTATGTCTTTAACAGCAGTGTGAAAATGAACTAAGACATCTTGCTAGGGTTTTTCTAAAATCTTTAAAAAGAACCAGTTACTTGTTTCCCTAATATTCTCTAATGATTTTCCATTTTCAATTTCATTGATTTATGTTCTTATTTTTATTACTTCCTTCCTTCTGCTTGCATTGGATTTACTTTGCCCTTCTTTTTCTAGGTTCTTGGAAGGAGACTAGAGTAAGACTCTTTGCTCTCTTCAAAATGCATACATTCAGTGCTATAAATTTCCTCCCCAGTACTGCTTCAGCTGTGACTCACAACCACTGACAAATTGTATTTTCATTTTGACTCAATTCAACCCTTTTAGACTTCATTTTTGACCTGTGAACTATATGAAAATGTATTGTTTTTAGTTATTAGAAAATCTATTTCATTTTTGCTCTTGATTTCTACTTTGATTCCATTGTAATCATAGTGTACACTCTGTATGCTTTCAATTATTTTAAGTTTGTTGAGGTATTTTAATTGTGCTTGAAGTGAGGTTTTTCATACATTGCATATAGTTTGCCCAGGTTCATTGTTCTGTCAATCTCTGTCTTGTACTTGATGTTTTAAGACCATTTACAGTAAATGTAATTACTGCTGTTAGAACTTAAATCTGCCATTCTATTTTTTGTTTTCTTTTTGTTCTGTTTTCATTTTGTTAACTTTTTTCTGCCTTACTGGAGCAGTTTTAGAATTTCATTTTGATTTATCTATAGGGTTTTTGAATGTATCTCTTTGTCTAGCTTCTTCAGTAGTTACTCCATTTATTACATTACATATGCCTTAATTTGCCATCACAGTGTGCTCATGCCATCATTTTGCCAGTACAAAGGAAGTATAGAAATCTCATCTGCGATTACTATCTGCCCTCCTCTGTTTATAATGTAATTGTACATTTATGATTGTTGCATTTACCCATTCACTTATTTATTTTGCTATTTCCCTGTTCTTTCTTCACTCTTGATATTCCTATATTCTGTGTTTTGTCTTGTTTTTCTTGTTTAGAGAATTTCCTTTAGCCTTTCCTTTATGGTAGATCTGCTGGCAAAGAATTTTCTCTTTTTTTTCCGATTTCAGAATGTTTTGCCTTCCCCTGCATTCCTGAGGGGTATTTTTGCTTGACAAGTGATATTGGTTGACAGTTTCTTCTTTTAGCACTTGAACAATGCTTTGCCCCACTTCATCTTTCCTCCATGGTTTCTGATAGAAAATCTGCTGTCATATGAATTCTTTTCCACCCATAGGTAAGGTGGTGTTTCTCTTTGAATACTTTAATGATTTTCATTTGCCGTTAGTTTACAGCAGTTTAACTGCGGTTTGTCTTGGTGCTATTTTATTTGGGTTTATTCTGTTTGGTGTTTGGCCCACTTCTCAAATCTGTAGTCGTACATCTTTTGCCTAGTTTAGAGAGTTTCAGTCATTTTTTCTTCAAGTACTTTTATCTTATTATTTTTTATTTCCTCTGCTTCTGAGACTCTGATAACAAGAACAATATACCTTTTGTGACAGTTCCACAGATCCCTGAAGTTTCTTTTATTTTGAGATGGAGTCTCGCTCTGTCATCCAGGCTGGAGTGCAGCAGCACTGTCTTGACTCACTGAAATCTCCACCTCCTGGGTTCAGGTGATCCTCCAGCCTCAGTCTCCTGAGTAGCTAGGATTACAGGCATGTGCCACCACATCCAGCTAATATTTGTATTTTTATTAGAGATGGGGTTTTACCATGTTAGCCAGGCTTGTTGTGAACTCCTGACCTGAGGTGATCTGCCCACCTTGGCCTCCCAAAGTACCAGGATTACAGGCATGAGCCACCATACCTAGCCCCTGAGGCTTTTTCTTTTTTATTTTTTTCCAGTCTATCTCTCTGTGGTTTAGAATGAATATTTCTTATTGTTCTACTTTCAGGTTCACTAATTCTTTCATCTGTTCCCTCCATTCTGCTGCTGAACCCATCCATTGAGTATTTTTAAATTGTTGTTTATTATATTTTTCAGTTCTAACATTTCCATTTGGTTCTTCCTTATAATGCCAATTTACTTACTGAGGTTTTCTTTACTTTACTTTTCTCTTCTTTTTTCATTTGTCTCAATCACATTTGGTATTGTTCATTGAAGCATTTTTACAAAAGTTGCTTCAAAATCTTTGTCGGGGACTCTAAAACCTGTCTGTCACTCAGCATTGACATCTACAGATTTTGTTTTTTTCATTCAAGTGGAGACTTTCCTGGTTTTTGTATGACAAGTAATTTTTTATTGAAACCTGAATATTTTGTTTATTATATTCTGGGACTTTGGATCTTCTGGAACCTTCAGTTTCACTTGGCTTCCTTTGACACCACTCTGGCAGGGGAAGGGAGGGAACTACTTCATTATTTCCAAGTGAATTGGAAGTGCAGATTTCCCTCTTGGTCTCTGCTGACCCCTGAGGAGTGTTTGCTCCTCATTACTGCTAGATGGGTGGGGAAGTTCTGCCTTCCCACTTGTCCCCCATTCAAACCTCCTTGGCTGACGTAAATATGAGTTCCTTTTTATTGTTCCCCACACAGCCTCTACTGACACCCCTGGGGTGGTCTAACTACTGCTGGGGGTGGTGAAAGTCCTGACTCTCTATGAAGCCTCCTTTGACACCATCCCAGTGAAGAAGTAGACTGGCATTTTGTTACTGTCAGGTGAGGCAGAAATCCATGTTCCCTATGTGGTCTCCACTGAGACCACTCAGGGGGTCAGGATCATCACTTCTTGGCAGGGATGAAAGTCCTGGCTCCTGTCTGAAGCTGGCACCACTCTGTTGAGAGTTGTGAGTGGGGACTATTGCCTAGAGAGTGTGAAAGCTTCTTACTTGGCCTTTCATGGCCTGGGTGGGAGTGAGACCACTGTTTTTTTCTGTGGCATTTGATTTGAGTAGATCATGTTTTGCTTAAAAGTATTATTTCTGTTATGCTGCCCCTTTCCTGGTTCTTTGGCTAGACAGAGTGGGGCTTGGGTGAAGGAAGAGATTTAGTTTGTGCCAGTTGACATTTCTGGGTTTCTGGCTTCTTCATCTCCAAGTCTTAGATACATGAAGCAAAATGAAAACCCAGGAAACTCACCACCCTGTTGTTTCTAGGTCCCAGGGTCCCTGGCCTATCTGCCTTCTCCTTTCAAACTTTCAGAGTTTTCATATGTTTGTTTTATATATAATGACAGTTATAGTTAGCAGGAAGGGTAGAGATGAGAAAGTCCACTCAATTTTCCTGAAAATAGAAGTAAAATGTGATTTTAAAATATAAAGTGTGACAAAATGTACATGATAGTGCAGATTTGAAAGTCCCTCATCCATGGGAAAAGACAGATTGTTTTATAGCCATGGTAACAAGTACATGTCAGAACTGGTTTTAATCCTGCCTGATCCATCAGTGACAACACACCTTAATCCAATCAATTAATAACTGAACACACCACAGAAAGTTGGCCAGTTAGTGACACCATGCTTGAAGACAGTGGCAGCCTCACTCCAGTGAACATACTTCTGAACCCAGCCAGTTCATCACAGTTGTGCCTGATAATCTGTTTCTAATGCTGTTGACAACCCACTGCTATCACTGTAACCAACACAACTCTAACCAACACTAACCTGATACGGTTTCTAAGACTAGCATGCAGCTCTGTTCAGTGAGACTGTCCCTAATAAGCACAGCGCTTTTTTAATTAAGCCTTAAACTCATCTTTTTTTTCTGTTTTGAAGTTGTTTATTCTGCCTTGGACAAAAGGTAGTCTGTAATGAGGATGAGTTATGTATCCTTTTGATTTAGCAAATGAAAGTTCACCCAGGTGACCCAGAGCTCCTCTTCTCTATGTTAGGCTCTTTGCTGTCTACCGTTTGCCTAGCTTCCTTTTACTCCCAACAGAGGTTAAACTGCTAAGAAAAGGTCACTAATCGGAGGAATGAATGAATTCGATGCAGTATTTTTTTAATTTAGTTTTAAACTTTCACTTCTACTTCATTGGGCAGAAACATTCTCCTCTCCCTGGTTCCATATGGTTGTGTGAGTCAATAAATTCAGAGCCCTTTACGGAATCTCTCTCTCTCTGCCCCCCACCCCCCACATCTCTGTCTCTCAGTTTCTCTCTCTCTCTCTCTCTCTCTCTCTCTCTGTGTATCTCTAGTCACATCTAGGCATTCTTTCTAAGGAAATGAAATTAAATTAGAATTAGTGAGTCATTTGCTCCTATCTAATTTTTGTCAAAATTTCATGTCAGGAACTATGGAAGAGTTGAAGAGTTAATACATTTTTACATTGGTATTGCTTGGCAGGCAGGTTAGTGCATTAATATGACTCTGGAATAATATCTTCTAAAGCCCTTCAACCTCTCTGTGTCTCCCTCTAAGACAAACCGGCACTACACTGCCCACTTCTGTCAGGAAGGGATTAGAAAAGATAAAGGGACATAAAATAAGCAACAGATGTATTGATTTATCAGCAGTAGACAGACCATGCATGGACAAATGAAGGAACTTGTGGACTTCTCTTACTAGATCATATAGCAGAAATGGGTTAGATGTATTGAGCTAGGTCCATGCTATCTATTTCAATCCAAGCATATAGTTATTGCTTCCCCTTGGATGAACATTGAAAATATATGAAGATCCATACATTAAGACCCTGCTGTTAACAGTGTCACATCAAATGTGTTAAGTGCCATATTGACATTCATGGTCTTTTGAAAGTGCAAAATAAGAAAATATAATTCTAAAGGGGTGCAAACCAGAAGGCTGCATAGATGAAGTAATATTTGTGGCCTTGAAGCATGCATAGAACTTTAACAGCAAAATATACAAGAAAGTTAAGTGGGCAAAAGTGATGTGTGATTGTGGAGTGAAGCGTAGTTCTGCTGGTTAGGCCCCTTTAATTCTAAATCAGGATCCAGGAAAGAGATAACACCGGACAGGCAGGTTGCAGCCATATTATGACCTGCTTTGCATAAAAAGATAAAGAAATTTGACTTGATCTACAGGCAATGAGAAGCCATGGAAGAGAAGCGGGCATGAGAAATATGGTCATGCTCTAGTGTAGAAACTGGAGAGGAACAAACAGATTCCAGAAGTGGGGAACCCACTGAGGGACCAATAGTGCAAGTGAAAAATGAGCTGTGAAAGCTGAAGTGGGTGTGAGAGAGATTTCAGAGATGGGATCAAGGAGATTTCATTCATTTGGGATTTAGAGGGAAGGATCAAGTGGTGGTTCATGGTAGAAGGCCAATTAAGTTATTTAGGATTAAAGGGAAGAGTCAGATTTCCAGCCTTGACAACTGGGTGAACACTATTCAATTAATCAAGCAAGAATAGTTCCACCAGAAAGCAACTGAGTAAAAACAGTGGGATAAAGTGCTTCCTATTTTCATCCCACTTATCAAAAAATTATTGTTCTACACTTGGCATGTCCTTTCTGAACGCATAGGCTTTCAAACTCTAACATTCACTCTGCTTTTGCCTTGCCAGACTTTGGGCAAAGATGCTACTCTGCTGCTGTGTTGTCAAGGCCACTCTGCTGCAGACAGATGGGGCTCAGAGTTCATTGTGCTGGTTATCATTTTTTTTTTTAAGTAAGCTAATATTTCAAAAGACTAAATGTTTTGGCCATAGTTCCACAGTTTGAGTGGCTAAAACAGAGCTGAATCCATTTGTTTCGATGGAAAAACATCTTCAATATCCAGTTTCTCCATATGAGTACTTATTATCCTTTGTAAAATACATTTGCATTACTCCCTTTTCATACTGCTGTAAAAAACTATCTGAGACCTGGTAATTTACGAAGAAAAGAGGTTTAATTGACTCACAGCTCCCCATGGCTAGGGAGGCCTCAGGAAACTTACAATCATGACCGAAGACGAAAGAAAAGCAAGGCACATCTTTCCACAGTGAAGCAGGAGAGAGAGAGAGAGAGCACGCACGGGGAAGTGCCACACAGTTTTAAACCATCAGATCATGTGAGAACTCACTCACCATCACAAGAACAATGGAGAAATCCGCCCCATAATCCAATCACCTCCCACCAGGCCCCTCCTCTGACATGTGGGGATTACAATTAGAGATGAGATTTGGGTAGGGACACAGAGCCATACCATATCAACATTATTATTTAATATCCACGCAATTTACAACATTTCAGAAATAAGAGGTAAAATCGTAATAAATAATCTTTGAATTTTACTGTTTTCCTGTTGAATATATAAACGTTCATAACAATACAAACCTGAAGGCTACTATTTGATAAAAACAAGATTATATTAAAATTGAATTTTCCCCCTAAGAGTCACATAACGAAAAGTTTTGCTACCTTTCTTCTCTGCAGCCACGTACCAGGCTCCTGTCTTTTAGAGAACTTGACTGCCTCACTCATGTTCCTCTTAATTTCCTTAATCTTTTAAATTCTTGGCACTCACTTGTGCTGGGAAACATGACATTTTGGGGGATGGTTATTCCCTCCGCATTTTCAGCCCAGATTGGTGTTCAGGTCCTGGTTCAGCATCTCTGGGCTCCATCTTCAGAAGCTTTCACAACACAACCCAGTTTTTCTCCTAGAATGACTTTGTTATCATCTCAAATGACAATGTCCCAAGGCTTCTCTAGACCTTTACAGGGGATTTAAAAGTAACTGCTGTTGAAAGTCTCAGGAAGTGCCAAAGAAATCATTAACTCACTGCAGTGAGTTGCCAAACAAACAGAATTGCTGGTGTCCCACGGACTTCAAAGTGCTTTTTAGCTTATGACTAAAGGTACTAAGAGAAATATTGGATGGGATTTTATGACTTGTTTTTCTTTAGTTGTTGCTGCAATTACACTTACATTTCCAGAGCAGCTCTACGAGAAAATCCAAATTCTCAGGAAATTTAAAATTTGACCAAAAGAAAAAAAAAAGAGAGTATACTGGATGTTTTTGTTAGAAAAGTCCACCTCCCAGCAACATTCTAAAAAGTATCAAAAGAGAATGTTTTGTATATGATTATGTAGGTTGTGTATGTAAATCCACAGACATTTCAAAAGGGAGGATTTTTGGATATTGGTCAAGTTACTTGACCTCTTTGAACCTCAATTTCCTCACCTTTATAATGTAAGCAATAATTACTTGTTGTAAGATACTATGTAAGTTTCTTTGACAGTTTCCAGGAAGTATTTGACGAGAACAAAGTGACAAGCAATGACTACGCCTAAAAGCATACATGAAAAAGTAAGCATCATGCAATAGGCCTATGGCACCCTGGCTTGGTGCAGCTGCCCCTTCATTACAGCAACACCAGTACATTCAAATTAACATCCAGCTCTGACCTGCTCATTGAAGAGGAAATCCATGAACAAGAAGTAAAACATCTTCTAGGATATAATTCAACTGCCAGCATTCCTATCTCAACCCTATTATCAATTCTGTGACTTTGGGCATGTTAATTAATCTCTCTGGGCTTCACTTTCCTTGTCTGTAAATCAGTATATTAGTAGTAACTGACATATAAGACTGTTGTAAACATCAATAAAGAACCTACTAAGCATAGTCCCTGGCACTTTTTAAATATGCAGTTATTTATTGTCAAGTTGACATTCATGTCCTTCCACTGCAGTTATATTGAGGGACCTCACTATTTTCCCCAAACAGTGGTCTTACTGTGCCGGCATCTCATTTCATAGGAGGAAAAGAACACTTACTGCAATGACAGATCACCTTGGTCTGAATCGATGTCACATGTATATGTTTTATTGGACCAGAATTGCCCAAATAACAAGAAAATATATGATAAGTATGTGTGTGCATAGGTAATTGACAGATAGACAGAAAGATGAAGAGAGAGTAGAAAATGGGAAACCAAGGAGGCATTCTTGTTTTATAAATATAAGAAAATACATATTTTTTTACACCAAATAATTACAAAACAAAAAAAGAAAATGACTAAATCCACATGCCTATATTTATCTCAATGCAGAATATCAATATCAATTTATTTAAATCACTGATGCATAAATTGTGAGAGCGATTTATAGGAAATAGAATTGAATATGAGCAGACAAACTAAAATACATATGCTGGTCAGGTCATAATGTCATAAATTTCAAATATTTAAGGAGATATTTACATCCATTTTATTTGTAGTTACTGGCATTTATTAACATTGACCTAAATGTCTTCCTTAGATTTCTCCTTAAATTTCATCCTAAATTCATAGTTTGCTTTCATTTTACACACACACACACACACACACACACACGCACACACACAAATAGACACACAAAGCCAGAATTAAATATATAATCCATATTATTGGTCTGAAAGTTGTTTTGTCTCCCGGAACTTTTAATCTATATTGTAGTTTTGGAATAATGAGTTTGTATGTGTACAGGCATGGAAGTATCTGTCTGGATACTCCGAGTTTTGGAGCCATCTTGCCCCAGCAGAAAATGAAGTCAGCACAGAGAAGAGGCCACAGAACCACACGCAGACCTGGGCCCCTAATCACTAAACAAAATCTCCTTGAGCTTTCTTTATTGATATAATATAAAATCATTTCAGCCAATTTCTGTTTGGATTTTTACTATGCACACCATTGCAACTAAAGAAGGCAACCTTAAGTGATCTAGAGAAGGCCTTTTACACACATACACACACACACACACACACACTACACTGGATTTACACAGAGTGATGTTCAAATTAAAATTCTACTGTAACAGGATGAAGTAATGTTGAAATTCTAGAACCCACTTTGATGAATGTAATAATGTTATGTCAGAAGGTATCAGGAAAATTCTAGGTTGACTGATGAGAAAACAGTCATATAAAACCCTCCATAAGAAAACTGAGTCTAGCTCATGAGTTACCTTCTATCTCCTGATTCCAGACCTCTCCTTCCTCAGATGCACAACTAGTTCCCAACCCCAACAGACCAGATGCTTGGCCATTCACACAATTCTTATTTGAGTCCACACGACCCATCACATATTTTTCACTATTTAGTCAAGAACTCCCAGTTATTGTTGTGTCTCCAATATGAGTGTTTTGCCATCAAGATCTTACAGAACCTGGCCTAATGTGCTAAAGAGGCAGGAAGCCCTGCACCATGCCCATGGTCTAAAATATTGTCAGATATGAGATGACAACCAGGTTCATACTTTGGAGAGCATTTGTCCAGGCCAAATGAACTAGTTCAAGAAAATGCATATTTGTTTCATCAGCCACAGAGATCTGACCCAGGACATCAAAGCCAAAAGGTATATCAAAACCAATTACTTGTTCTTCTATGTTCTGTTAATGACAGTGTTGGTGGGGTAGGTGTAAGGTGTTTGATATTGTGCTCAGAAACTTAATTGTTTTTGCAACAACTAATGTTGATATGGTGGCTCAATACTGATGCATGATGCCCACCTCCTAAATCTAACACAGTAGGCTGGAAGCATACCCGTACTCTCAGGAATTGCCTCCAAGATGAAGGGCATAAATCAATCAACACACTGGTATGTTGACTATGTATATTTCTCCTCCATCCCTCAACAACAAGAAAACTCAAAGTCTCTTTCCAAGCGGCATTACCATAGAGAATCTGAACAAGAAGTCAGTCTTCTGGGGAGGAGCTTTCTGGTGCTGTGCTGCTGTTTCTGAAATGAGGATGAAATAGCTGTATGGGAGAGTTAACTTGTGGTTTCCCTTACTCTGCCACACTCTTAGCTTTCTTCCATAAGTATTTTTTTCCCCCTGAAGCAAGAACAGATTCTTCAAAATCTCAGGAGTTACTCTGAGACAGAAAATTTCATAGAAACTTTAAAAGATTTACAGAAAATTTTTAAAAGTGGAAGTGACTGAAAACTAAAACATAATATGTTAAAATATGTAGAATGCTGCTGAAGCAGCTCTGAGAGGAAAATTTATAGCACCAAATTATTACATTTTGAATGAGAAAAGGCCTTAACCCAATAATATAAGTTCTTACCCTAAGAATCTAAAAAATAAAGACCAATAAGCAAATAAGCAAACAGGAGAGAAAAAAAGGAAAAGATCAGAAATCAATAAACTGAAGATAGAAAAATAATAGAGAAAATAAATAAAATGAAAAGCTGCTTATTGTAAAAAATATCATTGAAATGTATTATTATTATTATTATTATTATTGTTATTATTATTATATTTTGAAATAGAGTCTCGCACTGTCACCCAGGCTGGAGTGCAGTGGCGTGATCTCGGCTCACTGCAACCTCCGTCTCCCAGGTTCAAGTGATTCTCCTGCCTCAGCCTCCCAAATAGCTGATATTACAGGTGCCCACTATCACGCCTATCTAATTTTTTGTATTTTTAGTAAAGATGGAGTTTCATTGTGTTGGTCAAGCTGGTCTTGAACTCTGACCT
>NW_012115744.1:2412024-2429603 GCF_000951035.1 Colobus angolensis palliatus | reverse complement strand
CAGCACCGATTGTCCGGCACTCACTAGTGAGATGACCCCAGTACCTCAGTTCAAAATGCAGAAATCACCAGTCTTCTGTGTCCTTCGTGCTGGGAGTTGAAGACTGGAGCTGTTCCTATTCGGCCATCTTGCTCCGCCCCTAAAATAATTCTTTGTCTAATTGGAACTTCCCTTTTCATATCCAGGCTAGTTAAAACCAAACAAAACAACGCAGCTAAACTCAGATGCTCTACTTCAACATACCTTATATTTTCACATGACTTAGTAGAACAGCTTGCAGAGTATACCTCTAGAGGTGATATAGTTGTGTAATCTGTTACCTATTATTTCAGAATAGCTTGCAGAATACCTGTAAATTTAAGGAGAATCTATCAGTCCATCATACTTTCATCATTCTGTACAAAGGCCCCTTTATACTTTCATCATTCTTCTTGTAGAAGTAGACAAAGAGCTCAGATCACGCTTCCCACTGAAAACACAACCTCAACTGTGTGTGGAGTGTGCTGCAGAATCCATCTCAGTGTTCAGAAGCCACATCAGCCCTATGAGTTTTTTTCTAATCATTAAGAAAGACCTGCAAAACAGAGTTATGGTAGAGGCTTCATGCTGGTACTCACACAAGTGACATCCAGTCTGCCTGATAAAGCCTGCTCACTTCCAGGGGTGTTAAAAGTCTGTATCTTCTCTCAAGAAAAAAACTGGTCACAAACAAGTCAACAAACTGCCCTGCAATCCACCTTTGTAAAATTGAAAAGTCTAGTTTGAAATCAAAGTAGAACTTTGCCCAGACTTCTAGCAGAAGCCAACCAACCAAAAGACATCTTTACAGGAGGATGAAAACATGAGCCTAGACTCCAATTATGTCTAGGACATCTATATCTAGATTCTAGATTCCAATATCTAGAAAATAGCAAAAGGCAAATTGTTATGCAAGAAGGCAAGAAACATGACGGGGAGCCCATGGGTAGGTTGGGAGGTGGGGAACAGAGAACAGAAATGGACTGCATCCACTTAGAAACTAAAGTTTAAAAATTCTGATTATAAAACAAGTCAATTTACTACTTACAAAAGAATATGAGCCAAATTTTTAATATGTGAATTAGAAACCAGAACAAAGTGACATTGCAGATTTGGGAAAGAACCAAGCAAAAATTCTGGAACTGAAAATACTAAGAATGAAATTAGGAACACAAAGGAAGCTAATAAACACAGCTGAAGAGATAAGTAGTAAAACTGAATGTGGACCAAAAGTCCATAGAGAGACAGAAATTTAGAAGCTAGGAATAAAGGGCAAAATATAGAGAAGGAATTCAGTGGGCCAGTCTGACCTATATTTAATTGACATCCCAGAAGGAGCAAATGGGGTGATTATTTTTCCTGAAGTGGTAATGGCAGCAAATATTCAAGAACTAATAAAAGATAATTCAAGAATCCCCAGAAACCACCAGGGTGTAAACACAATTCCCACATAGACACACTATGTTATTGAAGGAACTAGGGCAGTAAGACCAGATATCCACACTGAGGTTTGCAGCAGAGGAAGCCGTTTACTTGCAGGCACCAAACAAGAAGGACCAGGGAGCTCATGCTTAAGCTTTGACCTCCCTGATTCCTTGAAGGTAAGGGTTTTCAAAGGCAGTGTAACTGCCCAGCGGGTTCACCTTACTTGCTACTCAGAGCCAATTTATCAAGATAGGGTAACTGCAACAGAGAAAGAGCAATTCACACAGAGTCAACTGTGCAGGAGACAGAAGGAGTTTTATTATTACTCCAGTCAGTCTCACTGAGCATTTTGGGAGCAGAGCTTTTAAAGACAACTTGGCGGGTTGGGGGAAGCCAGTGAGCTAAGAATGCTATGATTCTCCCGCCTCAGCCTCCCAAATAGCTGAGATTACAGGTCCCCACCACCACACCTAGCTGGTTGGGTCAGAGATGAAATCACAGGAAGTCTAAGCTGTCTTCTTACCCTGAGTCTGTTTCTAGGTGGGGGCCACAAGATCAAATGACCCAGTTTAACAAGCTGGGTGGTGCCAGCTGATCCATCAAGTTCAGGGTCTGCCAAATATCTCAAGCACTGATCTTAAGCTTTGCAATAATGATTTATCTCTAGAAGCAACTTGAAGAGGGCCAGAATCTTGTAGCCTTTAGCTGCATGACTCCTAAACCACAATTTCTAATCTTTTGGCCAATCTGTGAGTCCTACAAAGACAGTCTAGTACCGAGGAAAGAAGGTGGTTTGTTTTGGGAAAGGGCTGTTATCATCTTTGTTTCCAACTATAGACTATAATCTAAGTTTCTCCCAAAGTTAGTTTGGCCTATGCGCAGGAATGAACAAGGACAGCTTTGAGGTTAGATATAAGATGGAGCTGGTTAAGTTAGATCTCTTTCACCATCTGTTATAATTTTGCAATGATGGTTTCAGCAGGGGTAAGTTTCGGGAAAGCCGAAGAAAAAGTTGTAAATCATTACATGGAGGTCACACATTAGTTTTAGCCTAAAAGGGCAGGATACCTAGACGTGGGGGCTTACAGGTCATAGGTAGTGTTAAAAGAAAAGCTTCAGCCGAATTAAATTTAAAGGAATTTAATTGCGAATGAATGATTTGCGAATTAGGCAGCCCTAGCTCCCAGAATCACAGCAGATTCAGAGAGACTCCGGGATGCTTCGTGGTCAGAACAAATTTATAGACAAAAAAAGAAAAAAAAAAGGGGGGAACTGATGTACAGAAATTGGAAGTGAGGTACAGAAACAGCTGGATTGGTTACAGGTTGGTGTTTGCCTCATTTGAACACAGTTTGAACACTTAGTAGTCTATGAGTGGCTGAAGTATGGCCGCTGGGATGGGCCAAGGCTCAGCTGTTGTTAAAGGCCCATACTCCTAATTTAGGTTTTCAGTCTTGTCTGCCTATTAGGCTAGGTTACAACTCACCCACAATGACTCAAAGATGGAAGCAGGGAGTCCTTCTCAGGCCATATTTAGTTTGCTTTAGTAGCAGATTTAAAGATTTTACAATTTGCAATTGGTTAAGGAATAGAAGCTTTGTTTTTAAAAATTTGGGGTCAGCAGAGAAGAATGTCAGCCCTGGCTCATGGATGTGACTTCCTCCAAGCCTGTCAGGAAAAAATTTAGAACAAAGAACGTAGGTCAGTCAGAGTTCAGTCCTCAGCTCCCCCTTATCTGAGGTCTACATGGCAGTGGATTGGATCCCACTGGTGGGGTGGGGGTGGTCTGGGTTTCTGAAAAACAACTCAGGGATATATGTTAAGATGTTATCTTAGTTTCCATACAGAAGCAAACATATTGTGATTCTAGCTGCCTGGGCTATTGTTTTGAGCTACTGTTGCCCTTTTGCTTATTGTGTTGCTTATTTACTTTTCAGTGCTAGCAAAGTGCCTGGTACTTCCCTTGAAGGAACTCAAGATTTTCCTTTATTGCTATGCCGGGAGGGGCCTACAGGCTCCTAAGTTTGGTGGGCGGGTGGGGGGTCCTTGTTCTGTCTTATTGTATTGGATATACTGAAAACAAAAGGCAAACAGGAAAACCTCAGAAGCACCCAGCCAGGAACAAAAGAAAGAATTCCCTTAAAGAAGTAAAAGAGATTATGAAAGTTGACATCCCAAGAAAAGAAGGCAAGTGATGGGGATGATACCTTCAGGCTGCTGAAAAGAATAAATGACTGTCGTGGTAAAATACAGGATATATTATTATTAACTATGTCACCATGCTGTGCAATAGATCTCAAAAAATGTATTCCTTCTGTCTAACTGAATATATGTCTCCCTTAATCATCATTTTCTTGTTTCCCCCATCCCTCTATTCTCTACTTCCAAAAGTTTGACTTTTTTAGATTCTGCATAAAAGACAAAAGATAACGTGTTGGTGAGGATGTGGAGTAAAAGAAACCCTTTTATGCTGTTGGTGGGAATGAATGTAAAACAGTACAGCCATTAAGGAAAACAGTATGGAAGTTTCCTAAAAAACTAAAAATAGAATTACCTCATGATCCAGCAATTCCACTTCTGGGTATGCATTCAAATAAACTGAAATCAGTATGTTAAACAGATATCTGCACTCCCATGTTTATTGCAATATTATTCACAATAGCCAAGATATGGAATCTACCTAAGTGTCTACCAAGAGATGAATAAAGAAAATGTGGTACACACACACACACACACACACACCACATGCATACAATGGAATACTATTCAGCCTTAGAAAAGAAAGAAATTCTGTCATTTGTAACAACATCAGTGAACCTGGAAAACATTACTTTCAGTGATATTTCACTTAGAATGTCCAAATTTGTGTTTAACTTATGCTTGTGTTAGTTTAATAGCCTTGTTTTATTTTTATTTGATATGTTTCCTATGCTGACACTAAATGTATCTATTTTAAAGCTGTTTTAGAAAATTTTTATACTTGTATTTGTCCTTTGTCAATTATCTTTTAAATATTAAATTTATTCATTTCTGTTGTAATTTTGACTTCTATATTCAATTCAAATGGGTAGGATTTTTCTGAAGCTCTTTCTCTAAATAGTGACACATATCCTATTTCAGTGAATTTTCCACAGTTGTCTACCCGACACATCAACTACCACTCTATCATCAAGTAGAGACTCTGATCTTGTACTATTGGAGGTAACAGAGACTCTATCATTGAGTCATCTGGAGAAGGGCAGGACCTGGTCTGTGGACTCACTGATACACGATTTTCCATCCTAAGTGTGTCTCTCCACTAATGTCCAGAGCTTAGTAACAATCACCAAGATGAGAGTCCAAGGATCTTTCTAATCTTCCTTGTTCGTCATTCATCCATCATACAGGGGCGAAGTTAATTAAGTCCTCCACTTTAAACTTCACACCACCAGTGGGGCTGTTCTCGGCCATCCCAGCAATGCCCCTCCCTCCCTATTCATGGCCATCATAATGATACAATGATAAAGGCAGGAGGCAGAGAAATTCTAAGCAGCTGGGGCAGGTCCCTGGAGAGGATCCCACCCTCAAGCAGAAAAGCCTGAGATTAGGGCCCAAAGTGAGATCTTGTATCCCTGTTTTCTCACTTGAATGTTGCCTTTTCAGAAACCACCCATGCTATCTGCCCCGTGCCCATCCTGTGCCTATAAAAACCCCATACTCAGCTGGGAGAAGGGAGAAGCAGTTGGACATTGGAGAGTATGGCTGGACTTTGGAGAGAAGTGGCTTGATTTGAGAGGGACAGCTTGATGGCACAACTTCAGAGAAGAATCCAGCTGGAAATGGCTGTACTTCAGGGGCAGGTGACCTTCCTCCCCCATCCCCTTTTCAGCTCTCTTTTTTCGCTGAGAACCACTTTCATCAGCAATACAATCTCCAGCATGTACCATCCTTCAGTTTGCTCATGTGACCTCATTTCTCCTGGATGCTGCAGAAGAACTTGAGAACCATGAGTGCAAATGCAAAAGGTTGTCACACTTGTCCTTTGCCCTTGAGGGAGGAGAGAGAACCTCTCATGTTGTTTTATATTGTTTTATACTCAGAAAAGGAAAGGGAAGCAAAACAAAAGGCAGGTAGCCCGGCGCATAGGAACCAGACCCAAAACCAAGGAACCAGACCTGAAACCGGGCCTGGGCCTGCCTGACCTAAGCCTGGTAGTTAAAATTCGACCCCTGACCTAGCAACTGTTGTTATCTATAGATTCTGGACGTTGCATGGAAGGACATTGTGAAACCTCCTGTTCTGTTCTGTTTCACTTTGACCACCGGTGCTCACAGTCCCTGTCACGTACCCCCTGGCTTGCTCAATTGATCATGACCCTCTCACGCAGACCCCTTTAGAGTTGTGAGCCCTTAAAAGGGACAGAAGTTGAGCACCTGATGAGCTCGGATTTTAAGACGCTAGCCTGCCGATGCTCCCAGCTGATTAAAGCCACTCCCTTCACTATCTCGATGTCTGAGGGGTTTTGTCTGCGGCTCCTCCTGCTACACCCTCACTGGCAGAAGGTAGCCACCTCATACAAAAAGGGCAGAGGGTCCACTGAGATGTTAACACTTAAGCCATTCATGGACAGCCGAGTTAAAAGAGCACTGTAACACTTTCTTTGGGGCTTCAAGGATCTTGGGCACCCCATGCCAAGATGCTGCTGCAGGGCCTGCATGAAGTTCGTTCCCTCCCACCAGCACCCAAAAGCGCTAGCCCCAGCTCCTGCATCCACTCACCTGCACACCCCCTTCTTTGATGGGTGGAATGCAGCAGGTCCAAGCGAGTGGAGTGCCCCTGCTGGTGCCAAAACGGCCAGCTAGTTTCAGCACCTGTGTGCTCCAGTTCCTACCTCTTTTACTAGCGTGTTCCCTCCCACAGTAGTTGAGAGCTGTGGGCTGAGTAAACACTGCACCCACTTTGCGAGTCCCAAGAAGGGGTCAGCGAAATATCCTGCTTCAATAGCATTCCACAATAGTCCACATGGAAGTCTTAGCCACTACCAGTCCCCAAATTCTGTTCCTGAAATTTTTCAATACACGGAACTGCTTACCTTTAAACTCCTGGATCCCCTGGTGAGATGATCATATATGCAGGTTTTGTACCTGGCTCCTGGCTCATGACTCCCGCAGCCCTTTGTTAGAATGTGAGACACTTTAGGCCTCTGGATCAGGCCTCAGAAAACAGCCTCTGACTTTCTCTGCCCTCCTTTCACCAGCTCCTTTTCTCCCCAAGGCAGGAAGCTTCTACCTTTCTGTCACAGAGCTGATCATAAAGCAATTCTCTGGCCTACCATGTTTGTTTGTAGGTCACAAGACCCTTATTTCAGAAGGGGTCCTGCATCATACTGGAGAGGAGGGAATGCTGCCCAGAGAGGTGACCAAGAATAATCTGGGCAGACAGGCTTGTTAGGTTTCCTTATTTAGTCTATTTTTTATAGACTTTTCTGTTCAATCTTTTGAACAGAATTTTGAAAAAATTATATCTTTTCTGTTCAATCATATTTCTATATGGTTGTCAGTCATGTTTGCCCAAAGAAGTCTCCATAAAAGGCCCAGGAGGACAGGGTTTGGAGACCTTCTGGGTCACTGAACACATGGAGGTCCCTGGAGGGTTACACACCCAAGGAGGGCACAGGAGCTCCCCACTCCTTTCCCTATACTTTGTCCTATGCCTCTCTTTATCTGCATCCTTTATAATAACCTTTGTAATAAGCCAGCAAATATGAATGTTTTCTTTTTTTTTTTTTTTTTTTTTGAGACGGAGTCTCGCTCTGTCGCCCAGGCTGGAGTGCAGTGGCACGATCTCGGCTCACTGCAAGCTCCGCCTCCCGGGTTTACGCCATTCTCCTGCCTCAGCCTCCCGAGTAGCTGGGACTACAGGCGCCCGCCACCTCGCCCAGCTAGTTTTTTGTATTTTTTAGTAGAGACGAGGTCTCACCGTGTAGACCAGGATGGTCTCGATCTCCTGACCTCGTGATCCACCCGTCTCGGCCTCCCAAAGTGCTGGGATTACAGGCTTGAGCCACCGCGCCCGGCCGAATGTTTTCTTAAGTTCTCTGAGCTCTGCAACAAATTAGTGGAACCCAAAGAGGAAGTCGTGGGTACCCCAACTTGACAGTGGATTAGAAATTCCAGAAGCCTGGATTTGAGACTGGTGTCTGAAAGGGAAGCCGTCTTGAAGGCTGAGCCCGGTGAGATCTGATGCTAGCTCCAGGGAGGTGGTGTCACTAGAACTGAATTAGAGGACACCCAGTAGGGGCCCACTGCAGAACTGACTGCTTGTTTGCTGGTGGGAAGAAATTCTTTGGTGCTGATTGTTGTGGTGTGAGAACAGAGGATAAAAACGGTTTGCGTTTTTTTTCTCCTCACATACACCATGTAAGATGTATTCAACTAAAACAATTTAAGCTCCTTTTCTTTTCTGCCTAGAACATAGATGCAGAACTTCTAAATCAAACTTTAGCCGATTGAGTTGAACAATATACCAAAAGGAAAATTTTTAATGATCAAAGTGCTTTTATCCCAGAACTATAACATAGGTATAGAAGCATTTGACAATCCAGTTCTGATAAAAACTCTCAGCAAGGTAGGATCAGAAGGGAACTTCTGAATGTGAAAAAGTCATCTATGAAATACTACAAATAATATCATACATAATTACTGAAGGCTGAATGATTTCCTCCTAAATTCAGGAATGCAGGGACATGCCAGTGCAGTAAGGAAAGGAAAATAACCTAGAATAACAAAATCAATGTCCCAAACCAAAACTGAACAACGAATACTACTTGATTTCAAAACATATAAAGCTAAACAAATCAGGATTTTAGTATTGACATAAAGACACAGACATGGATCAGTGGAAAGGATTGGAGATTTTAGAAATAGACCTACAATGATATGCCCTGATTTTTTATAAACGTGCAAAGGAAAGCAAGTAACATTTTAAACCAATGGTGGTGGAACAATTGAATGTGCATGTAAAAATTAAATCCCTACTTTGCAGCACATACAGTAATTAGCACAAAACAGGATATACACTTGTATGTGAAACTTACACTATGAGATTTGTAGAAGAAAGCATAGGAGAAACCTTTCTAACCATGAGTTAGGGAAATATTATTTAGATATGACCAAAAACATGACCCATAAATTGAATAAATTGTGAAGTTGGTCTTCATCTAAAGATAAAATCACCTCTCTTCAAAAGACACTGTTAAGAGAATGAAAAAGCATGTTACAGATGGGGATAATACATTTTCAAGTATTTATCTTTCCAGAGATTTGAATCCAGAATGTACAAAGAACTCTTAAAACTCAGTAACGAGCAGTCACATTTTTAAAAACTTGGCAAACCTTTTAACAGGTGCTTCCCCACAGAAGATATATGAATGGCAAATGAGCACATGGATAATACTTAGCATCATTTTTCATTAGGGAAGCATAAATGAAAATTATTCCGTAATATTACTACACAGCTATAAAAATGGCTGAATTTAAGAAGGATGTGGAGGAATTAGAACTCATACATTGCTGGTCAGAATGGATGGTAAAATCACTTTGGTAAACAGTTTGGTAGTTTCTTTAAAAAAGTTAAACATTTACCCTATGATCTAGTTATTCCACTACGAGGTTTTACTCAATAAAAAATAAAGGATGGATTATATATAAAGATTTGTCCATGCATGAATGATTATAGCACTTTTGCTTGTAGCAAAACCAGAAGCTCTTTGTGTGACCTACAAATGTCTATCAATAGGCAAATGAATAAACACACTGTAGTGTATTTAAACATCGGTTCATTCCATGACATGGATGAATCTCAACATAATTACACTGAGTGAAAGAAACCAGAAAAAAGGATACATACTCTATGATTCTATTTATATAAAATTCTAGAAAATTAAAACAAATCCATATTGACAGAAGTTAGATCAGTATTTGTTTGGGAACAGATGGGGAAGAGCTGGCCTAGAAAGAAGGCTTACCAAGGTGCATGAAAAACCTTGAGGTGGTAACAAATATGTTTACTATTTTGATGTGGTGATGATCCTACTTGTGCACGTGTGTCAAAACTTATCAACCTGTATACAGTAAGTCCTCACTTAACATCATAGATAGGTTCTTGGAAACTGCATCTTTAAGCAAAACAACATATAATGAAGCCAATTATTTTTCTTCATCAACATTATAATAAAATGATATGGAAGACAGTAATTCTCAGGACCTGTGGAAATGTTGTTGTACAGTTTATTATTTGTCAATTATACCTCAATTAAGCTCTGAAAAAAACCCACCAAAACCAGATTTTGATACACCAATGCAAACACAAACATGGAAGTTCAATAATGCAGACTACCATGTTTGGGAGTAATCGAAAATTCCTCTTAGTGCTATGCCACCACTGTTTGAATGTCTCAGGTCAGAATTCTACTGATAAAAGAGTATATCATTTTCCCTCTGTTGTATTTTCTGCTGACTTAGATATAAAATATTTTGAAGAGCAGAAAATAACCAAAATTTTTTGACGAAGAAGTGGTCAGTTTCATTTGGAAAATTTCTAACTTTTCTTTATTTTTGTTTGTAAGTGTGGCATTTTATAAAATGTTAAAATGTTCAAAAATCTATCTGTTGAAAGCCTAACTATGTATTTGGGAGTAATAAACAATATCTTGGTAAGAGCCTTCTAATTTTTTATCTACTCTTCATTTTTGTTTTAGTCTTAACGTTGATTTGTTTTAATTTATCCTTTGATTAATAAGGTGTTGTTTTACGATGACTTGAATTCCAAGAAGTAGCTTGGCTACTTTGTTGAATCTCCTTGGATAAACTTCCCTAAAAGGAGAAAAGAACGCTTTTGCATTGACCCCAAAGCTATATATTTGCTGCTTTCTGAAATTTTGCTATAACAAATTTTAAACATACACAATAGTAAAAAGGATAGTGTAATGAACCTTCAGGTAGCCATATCCAGCTTTACCATTTATCAACATTTTACCAATCTTACCAATTGTTACCTATCCTTCTATTTTCATTTTTAATGCTTCACTTTATTATTTTAATCAAAGTTACATATGTAAATCCTGACAGATTTATAACTTTGAGCTTAGATTCAATTAATCAAAAAGTTAATTTGATATTTGTATTTCTTTAGTCAACTTATTAAAATTGAAAGTCAAGTTTTATCCTAAATATACACTTATCTTGTAGGTGATAAGTGTCTGCAGTTAAAATGTTTGTTTTTTTTTAATTTCATTTTTACATTTATGGATTTTCTTGAAAGAGAACTATTGATTTTATTGGTACATTGTCATGAAAAGAAATCCTAACATTTTCCTCTTCTGTCTTCCCATCCTGATTTACCTAATAATTCTGGTGTTCTGCAACATGTCTATCAATATCCACCATCAAGGTTCAGTCACTTATGCAATGACATTTTGTTACACTGCAGTCCTGCAATCGTGGCCACAGGCTCCATCACTTGAAGGGAGAGGCTAATGTATTAAATTTTTATCTTTTTTTCTTTTCTTTCTTTCTTTCTTTCTTCTTCTTCTTCTTTTTTTTTTGACAGAGTCTTGCTCTATTGCTCAGGCTGAAGTGCCGTGGAACAATCTCGGCTCACCACAATCTCCGCCTCCTGGGTTCAAGCCATTCTCCTGCCTCAGCCTCCTGAGTAGCTGGAATTACAGGTGCACGCCACCACGCCTGGCTAATTTTTGTATTTTTAGTATAGACGGGGTTTCACTATGTTGGCCAGGCTGCTCTTGAACTCCTGACCTCAAGTGATCTGTCCACCTCAGCCTCCCAAAGTGCTGGGATTACAGGCATGAGCCACCATACCCAGCCTAATATTTTTCTTTAAACAAACATGTTTGATTACCTACTATTACTTATAATATTATGTATTTTGATTATCATATAACTTTCATTTATTAGTGTTATAATGACTAAATGATTAAATAAAAATCTAAAAATCCAGATTAGAAATAGCTTGCTACATTAATCATAGTCTATCTTTTTGTTTTTTCCAAGAGGCATTCTTTTCTTCATTTTTTTGGTGCACATATTTATACTCAGTAATTATAGTATGCATATATGATTTCAGTTTATAGATAGGCTTTCAGTTTATAATGGCATGAACTTCGTAATTAAAAAAAACATTTTTAGAAGTGCAGCCTGTGATCATTTTCATGATATATATTTATAAACACATCAATATAAGTGCAACCAGTTCTAGAATGTTCAAAGGAGTTTACATAACCTCTTTATCAGTTATTTATGATGTGTGGCAAATATATCATTTTTTTAATCTGCTTAAATTACTGTAAAAGCCAAAGGCTAAGTACATACCCAGGAAGTATACATACACCTCCCTTGGCTCTCCTCAAGTCTGATCCCCTGCATCCAGGAACACTCTCCTGGAACAGGCCATCAAAGATATCCTACAGAAACTATTATCAGTAATTTATTTAATCTCAAAGCAATGATGTCTCACTGATCTACCTGGTAGATAATAAGCCGCTTCTTCAAATGAAAGGGCTCTCTACTATTTGAGAAGTTCTGTTGTCCTTGCTGCTCTGCTCCACATAAGGCAGCTCCTAGGTCACCTGCCCTGCCCAGGCTCCCTCTGTTTTAGGAGAAGCCCCATGTGCTTCTCTTCTTGTTGGGCTCAGTTCCCTTTGCAGATATGATGAGTATGACATGGTGCCCTGCAGCTTCACCTTACATATTTGTTGCTCCACATAATTTACAAACAAAATGATGGGGAACTTTGTTTTAGGTGTTGCCCTGTTCCCTCTTCTTCGTAAGTGCTTGGTAAACAGAAATGATTCAATATATGTGCATCAGTCAAGGTCCTGGCAGGAAATAAAAAGCATTTTTGAAGAGCTAATTGAAAAGAGATTACGGAAGAGACTAAAGAAAGCCATCAAGGCTTAAAGCCCCTAGGGATTTGCAACAACAAGGTGTCCATTCCCCTTCCCAGGTCTGCAAGGCTCAGTCAATAAATGGAGTGAGTATCAGCTGGTGCAGCAGTAGGACAGCCCAGCAGGGACTGCAGCCAAACCATGATGATGGGGACAGTGGGCATGAGGAAGGAACAGTATTCTTTTCCTTCTATCTTCTGGTATCATTTCAGAGTCTCCCATAGGTCAAACACAATCAGAAGTTGGAGGGCAGAGACCAAAAAAAAAAAAAAAAAATCCACAGGGGTCATCCACGGCATGGAGGAGATCAGAGAAGGGCGGAGGGTGGATGGAGTTGGGGGGCAGCAAAGGGAGAGTCATCAAGAAAAGATAATTGTGAAAGAAATGACAGAATATAATGAATACCAGGCTCATTTGCTGTGCATGGTGCCATACGGCAATCGTGGCACCCAAAAGATGGCCATGAATCAGGTTTGATAACTAATTCAGGAGGTTGCAAGCCACAATTTCAGTGAAAATGTAATTTAGTTAACTTTTATATTCATAGTTTTAAATTTATTCTTTCCAAAGAATTTTAATATAAATTCAAATATTTTATTAAGTAGTATTAAACAGTTGCAATGTACTCATTATAATGAAGTATTCTGTATGAGTTAACTTAGTCGATTAGAAGCATAAAATTCTTTTTTGTAGACAAGTATGCTAAAATTCAGGAGGTCAAGTAACTAACCTAAGGAGATAAGGTAGACTCTGGCTCAGAACCAAAGTTTGCCCCAGTGCAACTCAAATACAGACTCAGCTGGAAGCATGCAATTTTCAGAAGACATTTTCCCAAAGCCAATGTTGTCTTTTACTCTTTCTTTTCAACCACCCTGATGTTTGGTCAACCTGATGAAGTTTCCTTGACACTATGATTTTCCTTCTGTGGTTGCTGTGACATCTAAAATCCTTTCTCCCAGGAAAACTAGCCCTAAACTCATCTTTCATTATCCAGTTCTAGCAATGGTCCCATGACACTTTGTGCTGTAAAGCCATTCACAACCTTCCAAGAGAAATGTGGCTCACTAGAATCATTTGGAGTCCCTTCAACTGGTCACAATGTGAAGAGTTGAAAAGAACTTGAGGAAAAGGGACAGAAGGTCCCCAACATAAGTGTTAACAAGGAACCCTAGGCCTGCTTGCTCTGAAAATTACAAGGAAAGGACTTGCTACTGGACTTTCCAGAGAGAAAGAGAGAGAGAGAGAGAGAGAGAGAGAGAGACAAAGGATGGAAGCAGGAAAAGGAAACTGGAATTTATTAAAGATATGATGGATATAATGAACACTTTTTTCATTGAGGACATGCTTTGTGCCAGGCATTTTCAGAGCAACCTCGCCTTATATACATCTTCAAAACCTTCCAAGCAGACACAGCCATTGACAATTTACAAACTAAGAACCACCACAGAGAAGTGAAGCAACTTTGCATTCCTGATATTACAAAGAATAAGTAGCGGGCTTCTAGATGTTTAAGGTGACTATAGACCTGATTGCTGTTTTGACCAAGTGTTTTTTGGGGAAGTCAAAAGTTAAATGGGGAATTACCCTAGAAGACATTTAAGCTAAATCTAGTCCTGAGATTTCACCGTTATATATGACATCTATTTAAGGACCTATGAAAGCAAACCAGAAGCAGTGTCATGGAGTGTCTAACATCATGAACTCTTGGAGCTGAATTGCCTAAGTTCAAATTCTGCTCTTACATTTCCACCTGTGACCTCGGTGAAATAATTGATTTCCTCTCTGCTCATTTCATATAGCTGTTTTGACAACTGAGTGAGGCTGAATAGGTGTAAACAGTCTTTAGGACATTATATAACACAGCACCAGACATCTGAATAAGCGTATACTGACATTCATTAACATTTGGATGTAGCCAGCAAAAGTGAACAAATAATGGTAGATGATGAGGTTTTATTGTCCGTTGCTACCCCCATCAACCTTTTAGTTTATCAGCTGACTCATTGTTTTTCTATGATGATACATCATAATTGTACGTATTTATGGGATACATGTAATATTTTGATACATGTGTGTAATGATCAGATAAGGGTAATTGCGATATCTATCACCTCAACTATTTATCTTTTCTTTGTGTTGAGAAAAATTTCAAATCTTCTCTTCTAGCCATTTTGAAATATACAATAACTTAATGGTAACAATAGTCTTCCTACTGTGCTATTGAATACTAGAAGTTACTGCTTCTAACTGTATTTTTGTACCCATTAATCAGCCTCCCTTCATCCCTCTTCTCCCTACCTTTCCCAACCTCTGGTAACTACCATTCTACTCTCTACTTCCAGGCGATCAACATAGCTGACCCATGGTTAAGGCATATTTAAAAATTCACTTGGAAGAAAACATGGCTAAGTTCCAAAAACTATTGCCCTGAATTTGGACAAATTTTGAGAAAAGGTTTTCCAAATTTTCAGTCTAAAATGAAGAATAGTGCAATTTTATTACTTGGTGATAAATTATGTGACAGTAATAAAATCCACTGGAGAAACAGATATGCCCACTTTTAAATCACTGAGTGCTCTAAACTCCTGCCCTTTGTTGGGAACAGCCAACCAGCAGGAGAAGCACACACAGTTTGAGGTCACCTGCATTCTAAGACCCTAAATTCTGTTTTTCTGATCACTCCCCTTTGAAAGTAAATGATAATTTTATGTACAGAAATGAAGGTTTTTGCAAGGATTGAAAAGGAAAGATTTAAATATAACTTACTCTTTTAGAAATCTGAGATTAGTTCAGTGGTAAGAGTACAGAGGGTGAGAGGAACTGGATAGTATCCTGTCTCTGTTGTTCCCTAACCCAAGTTCTCCCTGATACAATGTCTGAGCCATGAAGAAGAGACACTGGTGGCCTGACCTAACCACCAAAGGACTCACTGTTTAGCAGTTGAGATCAACTTTCTGGCAAGCATAGACATTGAGAGTGTGCAGATCCTTCTTACTAGTGCCCACTTGAGGCATTCCGGAAAAGTAGTTAAATGTGGGCTATTTTGTAACAAGTAAAATCCTCAAACTTCTTAACTCACTGTTCTTAACAGCTGATAATTAAAAGAACAGGGTAAGATGTTGAATAAGAGACCCCCAGTGGTGGTTACTAGCAGATGAGGGTATTGAAGCAACAAACAAACACACAAAAACACCAAAAAACAAACAATAAAAATTAGATAAACTAGAATATAGTCAAAAATTATTTCAGAAATATGCTGGTAATTGTCAAATAGACTAAAACAATTAATATTAAGAAGTGACACTGATATTCAGATGTCTCTTTTACACACACAGTCCCTACAAGTTTGGGAACATGTGTGTCATCATAAGAAGAAATAACTGTCTGCTTACCATTATATTTTATGTATACCACTTAACTGCCTAAAACTAACTGAACCACTAGAGCTTAAAGATACTGTTCCCTTAATGTCTGGTCTGTATATTCTAAATACCATTTCCACTGAACGTTGATTGGGGCAGGAAATGTACAGAGTGAGCCTGAAATATCTTGTGACACTAGAAGCCATGATACATAAAAGACTGTCTGGGTTATGTCGGAGGAACTCTGAAGAAAACATAAAGAGGCCCCCATTGTCTAGGGTGGGACAGATTGAGTATTGACAAGGATCATGACTATAACAGACAGAAAAGCATCATGTGCTCATACAAAACAGGCAAATCTGCAGGCCATGTTGGGAGGATACTTACTATTAAGGTGAAAACTGGTAAAGGAGGGAGAAGATAAATTCTGTATCCTGCCTTTCCTCTACAATCTATCACTCAGGTTAACCAAACTGTTAACCAAATGCAGGTTAAACCATTATAAAAATCTTTCAGATAATAAATAACTGAGGAAAAATATCCTTAGACTATCATAATTTTATAACTTCTAATAAAATAATGGATATATACAATAATCATCAGTGGTGCTTATTTCACAAAAAAAGAGAGACAAACAGGCATATTTTCTCCTACAGAAGGACCCACTAACACCTGTGCTGAAAACTTACTATACATTTCAATTCAATCTCTTCACATGTTTAGATGTCACTACCAAGTTGCAGAAAATATAGGGGCCAGAGAAAATTTTTTTTCTTTTTTTATCTACTGACATATGTGGTATTTTTTTTTTTTTTTTGGTTTGGTTTAACTTTTATTTTAAGTTCAGAGGTACAAGTGCAGGTTTGTTACTTAGGTAAACTTGTGTCATGGGGGTTTATTGTACAGGTTATTTCATCATCCAGGTATTAGTTCCCATTAAATATTTTTCCTGATCCTCTCTCTCCTCCCATCCTCCACCCTTCAATAGGCCCCAGTGTGTAATGTTCCCTTCTACATGTCCATGTGTTCTCATCATTTAGCCCCCACTTATAAGTGAGAAAATGCAGTATTTGGTTTTCTGTTCCTGCGTTGGTTTGCTAGAGTCGCTTCCAGATCCATTCGTGTCCATGCAAAAGACATGCTCTCATTTTCTTATGGCTGTGTAGTATTCCATGGAGTATATGGACCACATTTTCTTTATCCAGTCTATTGCTGATGGGCATTTAGGTTGATTCCATGTCTTTGCTATTGTGAACAGTGCTGCAATGAACATATGCATGCATGTGTCTTTATAACAGAACGATTTCTAACCCTTTGGGTATATACCCAGTAATGCGATTGTTGGGGCAAATGGTATTTCTCTCTTTAGGTCTTTGAGGAATTGCCACACTGTCTTCCATAATGGTTGAACTAATTTCACTCCCACCAACAGTGTATAAACACTGGCATTTCTTGGCAACTTTGCCAGCACCTGTTGTTTTTTTACTTTTTGATAATAGTCATTCTGCCTTAGACAATTCATTTCTCTAATGATCAATGATGTTGAGCTTTTTCCCATATGGTTGTTGGCTGCATGTATGTCTTTTCTTGAAAAGTGTCTGTTCATGTCCTTTGCCCACTTTTTTTTCTTTTTAATACTTTGTTCTAGGGTACATGTGCACAATGTGCAGGTTTGTTACATATGTATACATGTGTCATGTTGGTGTGCTGCACCCATTAACTTGTCATTTACATTAGGTATATCTCCTAATGGTATCCCTCCCCCCCCCTCCCCACAACAGGCCCCAGAGTGTGATGCTCCCCTTCCTGTGTCCAAGTGATCTCATTGTTCA
>NW_012115744.1:2372000-2406988 GCF_000951035.1 Colobus angolensis palliatus | reverse complement strand
TATTTCCTGAATTTGAATGTTGGCCTGCCTTACTAGGTTGGGGAAGTTCTCCTGGATGATATCCTGAAGAGTGTTTTCCAACTTGGTTCCATTTTCCCCATCACTTTCAGGCACACCAGTCAGACGTAGATTTGGTCTTTTCACATAGTCCCATGTTTCTTGGAGGCTTTGTTCATTCCTTTTTACTCTTTTTTCTCTAAACTTCTCTTCTCACTTCATTTCATTCATTTGATCTTCAATTGCTGATATTCTTTCTTCCAGTTGATCGAGTTGGTTACTGAAGCTTGTGCATTTGTCACTTAGTTCTCATATTATGGTTTTCATGTCTATCAGTTCTTTTAAGGACTTCTCTACATTGGTTATTTTAGTTAGCCATTCATCAAACCTTTTTTCAAGGTTTTTAATTACTTTGTGCTGGTTATGCAGTTCCTCCTTTAACTCTGAGAAGTTTGATCGACTGAAGCCTTTTGCTTTCAAGTCGTTAAAGTCATTTTCCATTCAGCTTTGTTCCATTGCTGGCGATGAGCTGCCTTTCTTTGGAGGAGGAGATGCACTCTGATTTTTTTGAATTTCAAGCTTTTTCTGCACGCTTTACCCCCAGCTTTGTGGTTTTATCTGCCTTTGGTCTTTGGTGATGGTGACGTACTGATGGGGTTTTGGTGTGGGTGTCCTTTCTCTTTTTTAGTTTTCCTTCTAACAGTCAGGACCCTCAGCTACAGGTTTGTTGTAGTTTGCTTGAGGTCCCCTCCAGACCCTGTTTGCCTGGGTATCAGCAGCGGAGGCTGCCGAAGATGGAATATTGCTAAACAGCAAGAGTTGCTGTCTGATTCTTGCTCTGGAAGCTTCGTCTCAGGGGTGTACCCAGCCATGTGAGGTGTGAGGTGTTGGTCTGCACCTAGTAAGGGATGTCTCCCAGTTAGGCTACTCAGGGGTCAGAGACCCACTTGAGCTGGCAGTCTGTCCATTCTCAGATCTCAACCTCCATGCTGGGAGATCCACTGCTCTCTTCAAAGCTGTCGGACAGGGACATTTACCTCTGCCAGGGTTTCTGCTGCTTTTTATTTAGCTATGCCCTGTCCCAAGAGGTGGAGTCTACAGAGACAGGCAGGCCTCCTTGAGCTGTGGTGGGCTCCACCCAATTTGAGCTTCCCAGCAGCTTTGTTTACCTACTTAAGCCTCAGCAATGGTGGGCGTCCCTCCCCCAGCCTCACTGCGGCCTTGCAGTTAGATCTCAGACTGCTGTGCTAGCAATGAGGGAGGCTCCGTGGGCATGGAACCCTCCAGGCCAGGTGTGGGATATAATCTCCTGGTATACCATTTGCTAAAACCCTTGGTAAAATGCAGCATTAGGGTGGGAGTTACCCGATTTTCCAGGTGTTGTGTGTCTCAATTTCTTTTGGCTAGGAAAAGGAATTCCCTTCCCCATTGTGCTTCCCAGGTGAGGCAATGCCTTTCCCTGCTTCACCTCTCACTGGTCGGGCTGCACCTACAGACCAGCACCAACTGTCCAACATGCCCGCCCCAGTGAGATGAACCCGGTACCTCAGTTGAAAATGCAGAAATCACCTGTCTTCTGTGTTGTTCATGCTGGGAGCTGTAGGCTGCAGCTGTTCCTATTTGGTCATCTTGGGTGCGCCCCCCCGAGAATACCCTTTGCCCACTTTTTAATAAGGTTGTTTTATCTCATAAATTTGTGTAAGTTCCTTGTAGATGCTGAAATTAGACCTTTGTCAGATGCACAGTTTGCAAAAAAAATTCTCCCTTTTTGTAGGGTGTCTGTTTATGCTGTTGATAGTTTCTTTTGCTGTGCAGGAGCTCTTTAGTTTATTTCAATCCCATTTGTCAATTTTTGCTTTTGTTGCAATTGCTTTTGGCATCTTTGTCATGAAATCTTTGCCCGTGCCTATGTCCTGAATAGTATTGCCTACCTTATCTTTCAGGGTTTTTATAGTTTTGAGTTTTACATTTAAGTCTTTAATCCATCTTGAGTTGATTTTTGTATATGGCATAAGGAAGGGGTCCAGCTTCAGTCTTCCACATATGGGTAGCCAGTTATTTCAACACCATGTATTGAATAGTGAGTCCTTTCCCCTGTGCTTTTTCTTTTGTCAGGTTTGTCACAGATCAGATAATTGTAGATGTGTGGCCCTATTTCTGGGTTCTTTATTCTGTTTCATTGGTCTATGTGTCTGTTTTTGTACCAGTACCATGCTGTTTTGGTTACTGTAGCCATGTAGTATAGTTTAGTCAGGTAGTGTGATGTCTCCAGTTCTGTTCTTTCCTGCTTAGTATTACCTTGACTATTCAGGCTCTTTTTGATTCCATATGAATTTTAAAATCTTTTTTTTTTCTAATTCCACAAAGAATCTCAATGGTAATTTAATAAAAATAGCATTGAATCTATAAATTGCTTTGGACAGTATGGTCACCTTAACAATATTGATTCTTTCAATCAATGTGCATGAAATCTTTTTTCATTTCTTTGTTTTTATTATTATACTTTAAGTTCTAGGGTACATGTGCACAACGTGCAGGTTTGTCACATTTGTATACATGTGCCATGTTGGCTTGCTGCACCCATTAACTCATCATTTACATTAAGTATTTCTCCTAATGCTATCCCTCCACCATCCCCCCACCCCACGGCAGGCCCCAGTGTGTGATGTTCCCTGCTCTATGTCCAAGTGTTCTCATCATTCAGTTCCCACCTATGAATGAGAACATGCAGTGTTTGGTTTTCTGTCCTTGTGAGAGTTTGCTCAGAATGATGGTTTCCAGCTTCATCCACGTCACGTCACTACAAAGGACATGAACTCATCCTTTTTTATGGCTGCATAGTATCCCATGTTGTATATATGCCACATTTTTTAAAATCCATTCTACCATTGATGGACATTTGGGTTGGTTCCAAGTCTTCGCTATTGTGAATAGTGCCGCCATAAACATTCATGTGCATGTTTTTATAGTGGCATGATTTATAATCCTTTGAATATATACCTAGTAATGGGATCACTGGGTCATATGGTATTTCTAGTTCTAGCTCCTTGAGGAATCGCCGCACTGTCTTCCACAATGGTTGAACTAGTTTACACTCCCACCAACAGTGTAAAAGTATTCCTATTCCTCCACATCCTTTCTAGCATCTGTTGTTTCCTGACTTTTTAGTGATCACCATTCTAACTGGTGTGAGATGGTATCTCATTGTGGTTTTGATTTGCATTTCTCTGATGACCAGTGATGATGAGCATTTTTTCATGTGTCTGTAGGCTGCATAAATGTCTTCTTTTGAAAAGTGCCTGCTCATATCCTTTGCCCACTTTTTAATGGGGTAGTTTAATTTTTTCTTGTAAATTTAAGTTCTTCGTAGATTCTGAATATTAGCCCTTTGTTAGATAGGTAGAATGCAAAGATTTTCTCCTATTCTGTAGATTGCCTGTTCACTCTGATGGTAGTTTCTTTTGCTGTGCAGAGCTCTTTAGTTTAATTAAATCCCATTTGTCTCTTTGACTTTTGTTGCCATTGCTTTTGGTGTTTTAGACATGAAGTTCTTGCCCATGCCTATGTCCTAAATGGTATTGTCTAGGTTTTCTTTTAGGGTTTTTATGGTTTTAGGTCTAAAATTTAAGTATTTAATCCATCTTGAGTTAATTTTTGTATAAGATGAAAAGAAAGGATCCAGTTTCAGCTTTCTATATATGGCTAGGAAGTTTTCCTGCACCATTTATTAAACAGGGAATCCTTTCCTCATTTCTTGTTTTTTTCAGGTTTGTCAAATGTCAGATGGTTGTAGGTGTGTGGTGTTATTTCTGAGGACTCTGTTCTTTTCCATCAGTCTATATCTCTGTTTTGGTACCAGTACCTTGCTGTTTTGGTTACTGTAGCCTTGTAGTATAGTTTGCAGTCAGGTAGCGTAATGCCTCCAGCTTTGTTCTTTTGGCTTAGGATTGTCTTGGCAATGCAGGCTCTTTTTTGGTTCCATATGAGCTTTAAAGTAGTTTTTTCCAATTCTGTGAAGAAAGTCATTGGTAGCTTGATAGGGATGGCATTGAATTTATAAATCACCTTGGGTATATGGCCATTTTCATGAAACTGATTCTTCCTATCCATGAGCATGGAATGTTCTTCTATCTGTGTGTGTCCTCTTTTATTTCATTGAGCAGTGGTTTGTAGTTCTCCTTGAAGAGGTCCTTTACACCCCTTGTAAGTCGGATTCCTGGGTATTTTATTCTCTTTGTAGCAATTGTTAATGGGAGTTCACTCATGATTTGGCTCTCTGTTTGGTTATGTCATCTCTGATTTCTTTGAGTAGTGGTTTGCAGTTCTCCTTGTAGAGATTTTTCATCTTCCTAGTTAGTTTGTGGCCATTGTGAATGGGAATATGCCACAGGAACATGTTAACTGACAATGCAATAATGCTGTAAGTAAAACCAAACTCTGAGAAACTATATAACGAACACTCTATGCTCATCAACAAATGAATTGGAATTAATAAAAATAAAATAGAGGGGCCAGGTGTGGTGATGTGTGCCTATAGTCCCAGCTACTCAGGAGGCTGAGACATGAGGATTACTTGAATCCAGGAAATCAAAACCAGCCTGAGTAACATAGCAAGACCCGGTCTCTAAGATAAATGAAAAATAGATAAATAAATAAATAGAGGAAGAAGAAAACTGTAGTTTTAAAGAGATCCAAGAAAGATATTAATTGATTGCAATGTACTCTTTTTATTCCCTTAGGTTTAATCAAAAATTTTCCTTTGAGTTCCAGCTTAATTCATGTACAAGTCATTTTCACTTTTAGAAATATCTTGGCATTTATTAGTAATCATGCAATGCCATAGTTCTGCTTTCAGTGTCTGGTTTGTTATGCTATTTGGTCCAAATCCATGTCAAAAACATTTAAATTATACAGTGTGGGGCCCATCTTCCTCCCTGTGAACTGTGTGAAGAAACTCTCATAATCCAGAAATCTTTTGAGTTCAATGCCTAGTGTGGAGCTCATTTTCTTCCTGCTGATTGATAAAGCCCAGGGCAACTTTGCTATGAATCTGTGTCTGAGTGGAGCTATCATGTCAGGAACTGTGTGAATGGGCAATAGCTCCCCAGGCAAAGTATAATTCAGAAATGTTTTAAGGAATATTGTTTGAATCACATTTTTTTCATTAGTATTCAAAACAATCAAAAATTTTCTTCCATATTTTTCAGTGTTCACTTGTCTTTTCACTAAAACAGCTTTACTCTCTCTATATTGTTATTATTGTTGCATTTCTTCAGATTAACAATGCACAGGCCCAACACTCTAGTCATTATGCAGCTCTTAGTTTCCATCACTCTCCAGAGACTCACAGCTGGATTTGGAAAATTTGCTACCATTTTTCCCTGGGGACACTCTTCCTAAGACAATGACATCAACTGACCGATCACCTAAGTGTAATTTCAGCATCCTCAGATTAATATTCAGGTAGTAGAAGGGGCAGGCAGCTCTCTGGGGCCTCTGTTACAAGGGCACTAATCCCATTCATGAGGGTCAACCCTCATGACCTACGCAGCTACCAAAGACCCACTTTTTAATTCCATTAAAAAGCCTCCAACCTTGGGGACTGGAATTTCAGCATATGAATTTGGGAGAGGTGGTACAAACTCTCAGACATTGGCATAGAGACACAGACTTATTGGATTAGGGGCTACCCTACTCCAGTACGATCTCATCCACACTTAACTACACCTGCAACAACCCTATTTCCAAATAAGGTCGCATTCTTGGGTACTAGGGTTAGGTTTCCTTTTATGAATTTGTTTCATATTCAACAATTCAACCTGAAACAAACACCATCTCTTCCCCTTCCCTTATTACTATTATTTTTTAAATAGAGGCTTAGCCTGTAAGATAACTTAGTTTTGGGTTTGAACATTACTAGTACGCCAGTGTTCCCTCTGTGTCTTCACAACAGACGTTCTCCCTTCTCTTTTGTTTTCCCCAGCAGCCTAATATAGAATTTTGAATTCCATGTCCCCCAATCCATGGGCTTATTTTAATTACCCCAATCACATGTATTGGGAAGCTATGAAGTGCTGATTCCTCAGCATTTCCTATTTCATCTGACCTCAGTACAAACTTGAAGCTTTAAAATTATCCCCAATTTACAGATGAGTAAACTGAGCAGAAAGAGACATAAATGACCTGAGGTCAAAGAGACTGTAGGTATGCCAAAGTACAAAAACTTGTATTCCAAAAATCTTAAGTGTTTTGAAGGTGATTAAAACAATGTCATCAAATGTTTATTGAGATTCTTTGAAACTTCCTGTTTTCTTTTTCTAAAGAAAGCAAAGCTATATAATTCCAAATCCTAGTCCTAAATCTTATCTCCAGAAACATTTTGTTTTTGTTGTTGTTGTTGTCGTTTGTTTGTTTCTACTCGTTTTGTATGAATAGAAGGGATAGTGTGGCCTAGTCGTTCGTAGTGGCTCTGGAATAAAAATGGCCAGATTCTTGCTTCAGTTCTCCAACTTGTTAGATCTGACCTGGGGGATTTGGTGTAACTTCTCTGTGCCTCACTTTTCTGATCTGTACAAGGGGACTAAAACTAGTACCCCTCTAAAAAGACTGCTAAGGGGTTAAAGGTATTTGCATATTTAGGCCTTAAAACTGTGCCTGCCTGGAATATCTGTTACTCAATAAAATGGGCTCTGATGGCTTACCTGGCATTTGTTTATATTGTTGAGCACATGTGACCAACTTTGCAGCAGGAATATGGGGAAGTGGGGATCACTAGATCAAGTCTGTTTGTTCTGCATCTGCAATGCTGTCTGAAGTAAATCTTGGAAATCAGAATGAGTCAATCGGTCATGCATCAATTATTTGGACTTTTGTCAAATTGATGACTTACAATAAGAGGATTTGAATTCTGTGGGGGAACGGGGAGGTGGAGGTTCCTTTTTGTTCAAAAAAAATTCAATTTCTAGCAAAACAGATCCTAGACATTTGGTTTGAAAAAATATTCAATGTTTTTAAAAAGTATTTTTGATAACTAGTAGGACAATTCTTTTTACCATTTTTTTACTTCCTCTTAATTTTCCTAATTGCAAAACACCTGCCTTAGAAGCATTACCATTCCCTCCTAGGTTGTGATTTGGTAGTGCCATAGTTCTCACTGAGTCCTTGTCATGATCATATTTCTATGTTCAGATAGTGTCCCATGCTTATCTCAAGCTGGATGTTCCATGTAGAATAAAACAGTTGGTACCTGAGGACTGTGTAACAGTATAAAACATTTCCACATGATTTATTTAAATCAGAATCCAATGCTGAGTCTACACTGTCTTAATTAATTATATTGTCATATAAGTATGCCTATTATAACAGGCGTACTTGTCTCACTGGCAATAGTAGAGGGAGATGGCTTTACCAGTGAAGAGAAACAACCATGTGTTTCCATATTTGTAAGGGATGGCTCTCAAAAGTTGGCAAAGAAAGTCACTCCTGGTCAATATGGATCTTCAGAAATGTTGTCTGACCAGCTAGGCATGTGGAGCATCATGATGTGTCACCAAGGTTAAAGGAAAAGAGCAGCTACAGGCTTCAATCTTGGTTGTTCATAAATGCCCCCCTTTCCCATCCATCTGTGCCAAACACACAGCTGGTCTCTGTGTTCACACTGAGCTGGTGTTCTATTCTACTGCTCTAACTCAACCTTTCTTAAATCTGCTCCCTCCTTTATCACCCCGATGTAAAGTTGCTCATCAACTGAAGGTCTGCATGGTCACTGTGGTTACCTTACAACTAGGTTCTCCTCTTTTCAGTTTTCATGAAACAAGATTACTAGAATATTCCATCCAAAGCCTGACAGTACTAAGCATTCAAGAGCTCTCTTTTGCCTGTAGATGGAGTCGAAACCCCTTCCTCTGATAGTTAAGATTTTCTCCAATGCCAGATAAGTCGCTCCCAGGAGCACCTTTCCCACCGAAGCCCCAGCCACCTGAGAGCACTTACCACCCTCTGCCTGTCCATCCTTTGTGCATCTCACTGCCAACTCTGTTCTTTCAATTCAGAAAGCTCTTCACATCTGAAAGTTTGCTTTCTCCTTCTTCTCCAAGGCTTTTGTCTCACAGCCTTTAGAGCAGGAGCCTGATCCACCACCACCCAGTAGGGTCCCATCACGTGCCCCTTCTTTGATAGTCTCTGCACTCTTGCTTTGCACGTGCACACATTAATAAATTACCTTTTATTTCTTTTTAAACAATTTTACCTCTTGCCAAAGGAAAATAAATGTTAAGTCTTGGTTTAAAATTCCCAAACCATAAATTTTGCATGGACTTAGGACTTGGTGGAACATTTTCACATTCCTTGTGACTAATTGAGAGAGAGAAGAAAAAAAAGAAAGAAAAAAGAAAGAGAAAGAAAAGAAAAGAAAGGAAAGAAAGAAAGAAAGGAAAGAAAGAGAAAGAAAGAAAAGATTAAAAGGTTTTCAGCAGTCTCTGAGCACCTGAGCTGTCAGCTGCCAAGCCGATTCAATTTTAATGACTTCCCCATGTGTGGGAAGAGAGAGTGAGGCATCCTTCGTGTGTTTTACTTCTGGCAAATGTTTCCCTTGGCAAATGTGGAAACTCTTGCAAAAGTCATGAATAAAACAAGGCTGTAAAGTTTCCATTTCAAATCGCAAGCCATTATTTCCTCGGAAGGTGGAAGCTCTATGATGTCACGTGCGCCTCTCAGAATCCCATTTGCGATTCTTCTGCACCTCCACAATCTGTGGAAAGAGATACTTTCCCTGGGTACAGCCAAAATGGAAGGATTTTAAAGAGTTTTCCAAGTCTTACACAGTTCTCTAATTATCCTCTTTATGGAGATGAGCTGGGGACTTTGTTAGAAAAATTGATTCCTATCAGCTATGTGCAAAGAATCGAATGCATACAATTCTAAGGCTGAGGTTGGGAATTTTCACTTCAACAAGCACTTGAGTGAAACAGATGTCAGTTACCCATGAACCGCGTGTTGAAAGACATTGGGTAGAGCCCAAGCTTCTCAGTATTGGTTCAAATGCCACCATCAGGGGTTCTTCGTTTCGTTTCCAACCTCATTTGTCGTTGGCCTAACTCATGCAGTCAAATGGGGGTTGCTCTATGTTTGCAATTCCTACATGCGCGCGGTGCCCCAGCTCCTCCCCATCTTGTCACTGTACTTCCCAACCCAGCTCCAACTTCCACACACTGTCCCTCTTGCCTTGAAAGGTCACATCATTTACAATCATTTCGAGTGAAATTTGATGGTAGTAAGTACATTTACATTGCTGTGCAAACATCATCACCATCTATTTCCTGAACTCTTTTCAGCTTTCAAAACTAAAACTCTGTGTTCGTTAAACACTAACTCTTCACTCTCTCTTTCCCATTCCCTGGCATCCCTCATTCGACTTTCTGTGTCTATGAATTTGACTTCTTTAAATACTTCCTATATGTGGAATCATACTGTATTTGTCTTTCAGTGACTGTCTTATTTTGGTTTGCATGTGAACTTACAGGTTCATTCATGCTGTTGCATGTGTCAGAAGTTTCCTCCTACTTAAGACTGAATAATATGCCATTGTATATACAAACAATGTTTTGTTTATCCATTTATCTGCCCAGGGACATTTGGGTTGCTTTCACCTCCTGGCTATTTTGAATAATGTGTGATTGAGGTGCGCATTTTTAAAGGGAAGGGGGTAAAGTATGTAGTTAGCATGGCACATTTGAAGTTGCAAAACAGGGAAATTACGACAAATAAATTGGCGAAATTATCTGGAATCCTGAATTTTACATACAAAGGCATATCTATCATGGGGCTCATCAAGCTAAAACTTCAGGGGTCCTCATGTGTGGTCCCTTCCTCCCAGGTACTGATGCTCAGTTTGGGTTCAGAATTGTCTGTTCTTTCACTTAGGGAAAGTTCCCTGAAAGATGTCACTTTCAAGACTGCAAAACCTGGCTTTACTT
Organism: Colobus angolensis palliatus; assembly: GCF_000951035.1. Taxonomy (NCBI): domain Eukaryota; kingdom Metazoa; phylum Chordata; class Mammalia; order Primates; family Cercopithecidae; genus Colobus; species Colobus angolensis. The sequence continues at coordinate 2,397,017 of NW_012115744.1, read as the reverse complement.
TTGTGTGCGTGTATGTATTATACGTAGGCATTTCTTTTTATGTCTGTGTCCCCTACACGTGCCAGTTTCAGAGGAGATGCTTCGAAGAGAGTGGAGGACATGCCAGCTGCAATTCCTATTTTCATTGTCACTTTAAGAGTATTTATGGCTATAATGTCAGAATTCTATGTAAGACATTGTTAAAGTGGTGATATGGTTAAGGTGCTAAAAAGGTTTGTGCATTTTTCTTTGTCTGCATATTGAAAACTTCACATTTATCATATATAAGAGATAATATGGATAATTTTCTTCCTGAAAGCAGAAAGATATATTATCATTATTTCCTACAGGGTACAGAAAGGCACCTTTCCTCCCAGTACCTTTCCTGCAACACTTGATCTCACAATCCTATGATCCCATTGTATACTGTACCTTCTCTATTAACATCATCTTTGGAGTTATAGTTTTTCTTTTTAATAAAATAACTACTACCACATTTTTATTAACCCCTCATACTTCCCAAGCCACTTTGTGGAAGACAAATATACAAGATAAGTCTCACATATGTATTTGCTTTTCAGAAAAATATACACACTGGTGGGAAGCTTAGAACCAACATAGAAGTATGGCTTCAAGTAAACACAGTTGAAGGTTAAATTAAATGCCTATATCCAAGGGTTGATAGGATCAGATCCAAGTGTCTGAGACTGTCAGAAACTACCAATGCAAAGTTAGGATGTATCCTCACTGTATAATATATTTCAAAAACAATTCAGGATCCTGTGTTAGAAATAAAAGATTCAAATGCTGGCTCAATAGCTTAAATGTGGAACTTTGATATCCCTGGGCTTCGGCATCTGTGTCCTCATTTGCAAAATAAATTTTATTTTTTTCTATGGCACTTTTAGTTCTACTGTGATCAATGCTTAAGGCAGAGATTTATCACTCAGATCAAGTTCCAGGTAAGGGCCTCTTCCTTGATGTTAGAAAGCACCCACCTGTTGACCTTCATCTTCTCCTTAGCAGAAAACTGCAAGACCACCTGCACCTTGTTAGTCTGTAGCACAGATGAGATATTTAGTCCAATGTTCCTCACCTCTAAGGCCCAAGTATTCCCCTTTACTCTACTCCACTACAAAGAGAGTCCAAGTAGATGGAAAAGAAATGAGCTGGCCCTTGAAACGGCATCAGTTTTAGGATACATACCAAAGATTAAATATATTCAGGCTATATTTTGAAGCACTTCACATGGGCCATGTGTGGACCAGGTGCTGGGAAAGATAATACAGAGACAAATAAAATCCTAGTCCTTCCAGCTGAGTGCAGGACTCAGATACACAGAGGTGGGTATAAGGATAACACAGGAGAGGGAGAGGTAAGAGAGCCTCTGAGAGTTCTGGGTGGGTCATGAGATATCTGATTGAGAGAGAGACTAGGAGAAAAGCTAGGTTTGGAGAGGAAAATAGTGTATTTAGTCTCTCTTAGCTATCTCAGGTTTGAGTTTGAGAAAGTATCAATGAATTGAACAAACTGTAATATTATATAATAGAGGTTAATTTTTTCAAATTCTGGAGAGAAAGAAAGCTTTATTAAATAACTCCTTGATATTGAACTTCACATTTATCTGTCGCTCAACATGTATTAACATGGTCAATACTGGGAGTTTAAATAATTTTGCTCTTAACCCTGATGTTTAGAGTTTAAACAAATATACCCAACAGCCAACTTTGGCAGAAGCATATAACCAAGGGAATAGCAAGTAGTACGAATTGGATTGCAGCACCCCCCAGCAGACACGCACACAAAAATGTTTCGAAGTCTTAATCCCTAGCACCTCAGAATATGACCTTATTTGCAAATGGGGTCACTGGTAGATGTAGTTAGTTTTAATATGTGGTCATACTGGAGTAGGATGGACCCCTTATTCAACATGACTGGTGTCTTTATGAGAAGACGGCCATGTGGACGGAGACACAGGAAGGTAATGCCATGTGATGCTGAGGGCAGAGATTGGAGTGATGCAACTTCAAGGCAATGACCGCCAAAGATTGTTGGCAACCACCAGAAGCTGGGAAGAGGGAAGGAAGATTCTCCCCTGTGGGTTTTCTAAAGGAGCTTGGCACTGCCAACAACTAAAATTTGGACTTCAGGCCTCTCGAGCTGTAAGATGATAAATGTCCGCTGTTAAGCCACCCAGTTTATGTCACTTATGACAGCCCTAGCAAACCAATATAGCAAGTAGGAGTAGGGGATGGAAAATTATCAGCATGAGGGAAACAGTCAAAAACTAAAGTGAACCCTCTGTTAAATCCTTTATAGAGATGATCCTAACACTGGAAGTTACCCATGAAGAGAACACATCAGAAAGCTTCATGGAAGAACAACACAGAAACCAACCCTGAAGGACACCAATGGATGGGTAGAGTCTTTTGGGCTTTGGAGGCAGCACAATATAAGGGAATAGGCAAAAATGCACAGGGTCTTTGAGGGGACAGTGTATGCTGGTTACTGGAGGATGAAGGGACACTTACAATGAGAGAGGGGACTGGTCAAATGGGGCACCGGCAAACCAGGGCAGGAAAAAGAGAATGCTGAAGAGAGTGGAGCTGGAGCACAACCTCCCCAAAGCTGAGCTTTGGAAAGGTGAGTTGTGTCTGGGTGAGGAGACTGGATTGGAGAAGAAGCTAATGGGAAAGGTCAGTTAGGAGATGGCTGTAACAATCTGGAGAAGAGGCAGGAGGGCCTTCCTGGCACAAGTGTGCTGCAGGAGTGGAAGGTTAACTTACAATTGGCCATAGGAAGGAATTGGTCATCAGTGAGGAGTGAGGAATAGAGAGCAGTTCCAAGTTGATGTCATTAGGAGGTCAGAGACAACTGAAAGCTGGCTTGGGGCATAATTGAAGTGCTCCTGATATTCTCCTTTTGAGGAGCTAGTGAGCCATTGAGGGAGCAATGCTCAGCTAATGCTCAATGATGGAGTAAAGCTCAGAATTATAGGGAGAGGTTAGATATGCAAATTTCTACCACCCTAGATGTGGTCACTGGAAACATGGGAGAGACTGAGACCACTCAAAGAGGGAGGATCTAAAGTTGAGGAATGACCACTTTGGAAAAGGGAATCAAGCCAGTTGCAGTAGTACATGCCTGTAGTCCCAGCTACTCAGGAGGCTGAGGCAGGAGGATCATGAGTCCAGGAGCTGGAGACCAGCCTGGGCAACATAGCAAGACCCTGTCTCTAAACAACAACAACAACAACAAAGGAATCAGAGGAAGCAGCTCTATAGCACAATTTTCCAAGAGGAGGTAGGGTTGAAGTGGCCCTGCTCATTTCTCTTTACAAAGTCATGGCAATGGATAAGATCTGAAAAATTCTTAGATGTATTTGGCCTTGGAGACAGCTCAATTGTGTTCACAAGCAGAAGCCAAATAAGAGCTCTCTCCATTTGCTCTGTAGGTTTTCTGGGCCTATTGAGAACATAAACGTCACAAATCGTTTGTCTCAGGAAGGCTCTTTTATTAGACTGGACAACCCTAAGAATGTAAAATGCATCTGCCTTGGAGAGATGTCCTTGACAGTGGAACTGGATTTGATTTCTCCAAGGGAAATCCTTGCCAATGACCTCTTTTCCCTTGTATCCCATTCTTGCAAAGTTTTTTAACTAACCTCCAGCCTATGGCTAACCTCACATGGGCTTGTGTGCTTCACAAAGTGTTTGCTTCTGTTGATTTCAGGATGTGGTGAATCCTTTAAAAAGCAAGCTATTTTTTGATATTTGACCCATTCAGATGGGATGAGGATTAACCCCAGACGCTCCCGAGGTTGTAAAATATCCAATTAAGTGTTTTAGCTTCACTTTAATGCATTTTGTTTTTTTTTTTTTTTTTCTGTAGCTATGTAGCTAAGGAGAAAAGCCAGTAAATAAAGTCGGGAGGTTAAGCACTCCCAGTGTTTCCAACCTAAGGCAGAAGCACCATAAATCTCAAAAGAAAAGCTAAGCTCAGCCTGCAGCCAGCTCCACTATGCTCACAGGCCACAGGGTTCTCTGCAGTTCAGATAAGGTGAAGATTGCTGATCCAAAAGCCTCATCTGACCTGATTTCCAGTTCCAGCTCCGGCAGTGACTGAAACATGGATTACTGGGAAGTGATTGCCTTAGGGGTACTGTTGCCTTTACTTTTAAATAGGTATGCATTTTACATAGTATTTAAACTTACGTTGGTTAAAGTGGACCTGGACAGAACATTGAAGATTTAATAAAACCTTAAACAGGTTAATAGAATCCAAGCACTGCTGTGAACCCTGGAAGCAATCTCTGAGGCATACTTGGGTTAGTGATATTTTTACCTGAGCAAGAATTTTCCCATCAACACTTCACTCTAAGGTTCTCTTGTATGGATGACATTAGTTTATGATATCTTTGAAAGGCAATTTTTTGTTTGTATGACTCTTCTTAGATACATTTGAAAAATGATCCCAGATCAATGTGGACTCTAATGTTGTCCCCATTGTTCATGACTCTGCTCCCTCACCCTCCCATGGGGCCTTTGCTCCTGCAATCTCTGTGGAGGAAGACACTCTGCCCTGGTCTCTGCTCCTAGACCAAAGTTTTGCACACTGCCTGTGAGATTTCTTAACTACACTGTCATTCCGACATTCTAGAAACTCACTCACTCCATTTTATCACAGAGAAAAGGTACGTTTCTGGTGCTTTTCTGCTTTGTTTTGCCGAGTAGAAAGAGAAGTCTCTTCCTTGCACATTGAGGAGGGTCCCTGGTACATTCACCGCCTTCTCCCTGCACATTATCATCACAGGTAACTCTCATAAGAGCCCTAGGCAAGGCCTTCTCATCTCCACAGAATAGTAAACGAACAAACAAACAAATAACAACAACAACAAAAACCACCAGAAAACCAGATGTAGTGAAAGGCAATGCTAAGAAACCCTGCAGTTTTTCGTTGTCTGGTGTTTCCTGCTGGCCCATGGCATCGAGGCTGGGTTTGCTCTGGGAAGCTGGACATGCCACCCGGGACCGCCTCTTGTTTCTACAGATGGGAATTAGATAAACAGTCAGACCCAGAATGGTCTTCCCCTGGAGTGTCCACGACTTAATCTCCTTTTGTTTCAGTCATGAAAGAGTGCCATCCTCGGCCAGTAATGGGAATAACAAGAGGAATTTTGGAACACATACTAAATCTCAACCATGACTCTCAGCAATATGCACACAGAGGTAGGATGGGGGTGAAGAGGTTCATCATCTGCCACTCCGTTAGGGGTGGTGCAGCTAAAACCAAATCCACCTCTCTCCAACTCTTTCCCCAGTCAGTCAGGATGCAACTCCATGGGACAACACAGATGGAATTCTCAGGTCAGCCCAAAGCACGGAGTGGTGTCAGTAAGTGACAGCTCTTATGTTTCATTCCCACAGATCCCTGTTCATGAGGTGTAAGGACCAGAGAAGAGACTGGGAGCACCCATGAATATTTCATTTAACTTTCAGCTGTTTGTAACCAAGCTGCTTCCAAATGATTGCCATTTAATTTATAAATGCTCAAAATGCAATCTTTTAAACATTTTACTTGGCCATGGCATCTGAGATGCAGGTCAGTATCTGGTCCAAAGGTGACTCGAGGCACGATCTTCCATTTTATGGTGTCTGTGACTCTACCTGACCTCAGCAGCTCCAGCCTTCTCTGAGGTTCTAGGAAGAGAGCTTAAGTTGACCTCTCCTGTCAGCAAGTGCTCTGGGGCCCTCTGGCTTCAACTCCAAAGGAACCTGGCACTCTACTCTGCCCCAAGAAGCAGCAGGGTTATTAGAAGACTATGATTATGCCCATAAGAATAAAATGGAACTGGCTTTTCCTATTTTATGAAGAAAAGTAACATTTAAGTTAGAAAGGGTCATAGGGAAGCTTCCTGAGTAGTTGGAAGGACTGGAGAAAGACTTTCCAGGAATGACACCAATTCCTGGCACAGATGAAAAGTCAGCCGTCACACACAGCCACAGCTCAACATTCAACATTAGGAACTCGGCTTGACTTGACTGATGCCGCCTTTAGCACCGACAGCTTCCTAAGCCTTGAATTTGACATGAAACTCCTGAGAAGCCATTACTGCGACTGCTGCCACTGTAGACAGCCTGCTCCTCTGCACCAGCCAGCGCAGACTAGTCCATGTTGCCCACTTCACAACCAAAGTCCAGGCCCTGGATGACTATCAGCCAGCATCACAGACCTGTGTCCCAGCTGCAAAGGGGGCTGAAAACATGAGTCACAAAGTCCACATGGAAGGGTTTCATCATCGGGGACACTGTGAAAGGTTAACGGAGAAATATGGATAAAGCACTAAAATATAAAAGGCAGTCAGGAGTACCACACATGACCAGAGCAGACTGTGGAATCCATAGAACTGGGCTGGCTCCCAACCCTGACTCCACACTTGGTGTTTGATAAATGGTAATAAGTGTAACCCAGTGGGTTCACTTTGCCCACTGCCCAGACAGAGCGGATTTACCAAGACAGGGTAATTGCAGTAGAGAAAGAGTAATTCACAGACAGCCTGTTGTGCAGAAGAAAAGGAGTTTTATTATTATTCAAATCAGTCTCCCTGAACATTTGAGGAACATTTGAGTTTTAAGGACAACTTAGTGGGTGGGTGGAAGCCAGTGAGCCTGGAGTGCTGATTGGTCAGGTCAGAGATGAAATCATAGGAAGTTGAAGCTGTCTTTGTGCTTTGAGTCTGTTCCTGGATGGGGTCCACAAGATCAGATGAGCTGGTTTATCAATCTGGGTGGTGCCAGCTGATCCATCAAGTTCAGGGTCTGCAAAATATCTCAAGCACTGATCTTAGGAGCAGTTTAGGGAGAGTCAGAATCTTGTAACCTCCAGCTGCATGACAATTAAACCATAATTTCTAATCTTGTGGCTAATTTGTTAGTCCTGCAAAGGTAGTCTAGTCCCCAGGTAAGAAGGGGGTTTGTTTCGGGAAATGGCTGTTCTTGCCTTTGTTTTAGATGATAAACTATAAACTAATTTCTTCCCAAAGTTAGTTCAGCCTACATCCAGTAATGAACAAGGACAGCTTAGAGGTGAAAAGCAAGATGGAGTTGGTTAGGCCAAAGCTCTTTCCACTGTCTTAGTTACACTTTTGCCATGGCAGTTTCACACGTATTAGTATTCAGAGTTCAGGGCTCTCTTACAATGCCTTTCCCTATCTTAGGATTCAGGGCTGCTCTACAACATATTTTTTCCCTCTTTCAATCTGAAATTTATGGCTCAGCAGAGTAAAAGGGGCAAAGTAGACAGGAAGTCTTCTTTACTTTTTTAACTTACTTTATTTTACTGTCATCCTTGCTGCCACACCATACCCTCGGAGATGTTCCCTTAAACATCTCAGTCTTTTCTTGCATCAAGCACAACCACAAAACCCTTCTTTTATTATTAAAAATTTCCTATATTCTGATTTCCTCTTTCCTTATTTCTATTAAGCAATCAGCTCCCACTCAAAAAAACGGTATTAGGCAAATGTGTGACACAATGTATTTGAATTCTGTGCCTGGCATTATTAGCTACATGACCTTGACCAAGTCACCACCTTCTATTATGTCATCAGCCAAATTGCTGTAAGGTTGCCTGAAGACTTAAATGGGATAATTCATGTAGCAGTATCTAGTGCTTATTAGATTCTCAATAAAGACTGATTTCATTCCTCAATGTATGTAAAACTATCTGGTACAGTATGCAGCATACAACAGGCACTTAAAACATGTGTTTAATATTTCCTGTGTTTTAAACTAAAAATTTAAAAATATCATTTGAAAATATGTCCACTTTACTTGAAGTCTCGCTGAAAACAAGAAGCAATGCAACATCACGTGTTCACGTAAACCTGAGGATTTGGTCCTGTCTTAGTTCATTCAGGCTCTATAGCAAAAGTACCATAGACTGGGTGGCTTTACCAACAAACATTTATTTCTCACAATTCTGCAGACTGAAAAGTTCAAGATCAAGGTGCCAGCAAATTTGGTATCTGGGGAGGGCCTGCTTTCTGGTTCCTAGAGGTCAACTTCTTGCTGTGTCACTACACAGTGGAAGAAGCAAAGAAGATCGCTTGGGCCTATTATATAAGGGCACTAATCCCATTCATGAGGATCCACCCTCACAAGCTCATCTAACCCTAACCATCTCACAACAGCTCCACCTCCCATGATTATATGAATTTTGTAGGGACAAAATGTTCAGTCTATAGCAATCCCCATTTGCAGGAAAGAATTGAGGTTCTGAAAATGGAGAGAGAGTACCAAATTGGCCATAAAAGAAAAATAAAAAAAAAAGAACAAACCAAACCCCATGGTCTCTACTGATGTGAGCTGATGAATCACCTAGCAGTCTGAAGATGAACTGTCTGCAAAAGGTCAAGATAAGGTGGACTCCCACCAGGAGAAGATTGAGGAATGCAAATCTGCATTCCTTCAGAAACAAAAATAGGCCTGGGCTATAGCAAGATGTGATTCTAAGGACTTGAAGATTAAATTGTAAAATCCCTTCTAGAGAAACTCTCTTCAATAGCTAGGGATAATAATACGTTCCTGAAGTCAAAACTGACTTGAAAATCTGTAGGCATTGCAAGGACTCCTCGCTGAAATGAGAGACCCACACATTTTATTTCTATAGCTCCTGGATCATTATGCAATGTATGGGAACATAGCTCAGAACACTAAGCCAACATCAAGGGGGAAAATCAGGAAATTTAACCATGTGACCTTGAACCAGAGCATCAGTATGACCTCTGTATGTGGGATGGATCAGGACATTTATCATCAGAAATGAAGCAATAGTATTTCATTGGTTTTGATATTGGTATCAATAAATGTATAAATTGATTTATCAGGCCTATTACTTTTTGTCAGCTCTTTCTTATTAATCTTGAAATAAATCTTAGTATATAAGAATGTTCTAGGCTTCTGGCTATAATAGACCTTGTCCTTTTCCTATGTTACATACAAGAAAAGAGATACCTGATTATCAGAAAAAATATATTTTCTGATGATTCACAAAGTCACAAGTTCTGGGAAAGTGAAATAGTTTTGAAATAAGTAAAAATTTGGTGATGAGTACAGGATTTGGCCAAATGACAAGACAATTTGTGGGTGAAGAAGTTCCTGGATCTTGGATTGGAATAGGGTTAGGTTATGACTTAGTGGGCCCTTGTTGTGTTTAATATGTGACTCAGAGCCTGTTAATCTTGCTGTGTTGGGTTTCTCTGGGAGAATAGCATTTGTGATTCATTGTGGACCTAAGAATTTTCTTATTTTTAATCACATTTGGGAAAGTTTTTTCAATAACCATCTTGATGTTTTATTCCATGGCAACACTGTCTTACTACAGCCACAATGTTGGGACCTTCTTGTCTTATCTTTAAACAAACAAAAAAAATAAGTCTTTACATCTGGTTTGGTCTAACATGAAGTGTTTAAGTTTCCTGGAAGGAATTAGTGAATCTATGAACTTTGCATCACACATAAAACAAACTATTTTGTACAAATCTTTTTGAAAGAGCAAAATCAACTTGAATTTAGTAATTTAAGATTATTGGACACAAAAAAGGCCTCATTTTGATGGACTTTATTTTTGGGAGTAATGTAAAACTCATAGCAAAATTGAGTGAAAAATATAGAGATTTTTCCATAAACCTCCTAACCCACACTCCCTACCTCCACAGACTCCCCACTATCAACATCTCCCATCAGCATGGAACATTTGTTACACTTGATGAATCTACAATGACCCAACATTGTTAACCAAAGTTCACTCCTGATGTACATTCTGTGGATTTGGAGAAATGTATAATGACATGTATGTACCATTATAGCATCATACAGAAGAGTTTCACTGCTTTAATATTCCTCTGTATTCTGCCTATCTGAACTAGCTTTTATTTATTTATTTTGTTATTACCATATGTGTATTTACTGTAAACTTCCAATAATACAGAAATAGCAAAAGTAGAAAGTCAAAGATCCGTACAGTCTCTCATGTTCCCATCACCCCAGCAAAGACAATCTCAACTGAAATTGAATCATAATTTTTCCAGTTTCATAATCTTTGGCCTTAAAAACTTTTGTGTGTACTGTACAAAAATATCTAACTAGGGATGTCATGAAGGTTGTGGCAATTTCTTAAAACAAGACAACAGTAAAGTTCGTCACTTTCATGGACTCTTCCTTTTACAAAAGATTTCTCTGTGGCATGCTATGTTATTTGATGGCATTTTACCCACAGTAGAATTGATTTCAAAATTTGGGTCAGTACTCTAAAACCCTGCCACTACTTTATCAACTAAGTTTCTGTAATATTCTAAACCCTTTGTTGTCATTTCAACGATGTTTACAGCATCTTTACCAGGAGTAGAGTCCATATCAATAAACCACTTTATTGGCTCATCCATGAGAAGCAACTCCTCAACCGTTCAATTTTATCATGAATTTGGAGCAATTTAGTCACATCTTTGGGCCCCACCAAATAACAGCATATCTGCTTATGGCATAGCTTACCGAGTATTTTCAATTTTATATTTTATTATTTTTATAATTTTATAATTCTAGTTCTCTGGCTATTTCCTTTACATCTGTAGTGACTTTCTCCACTGAAGTCTGGAAGCTCCCAAAGTCATCCATGAGGGTTAGAATCAACCTCTTCTGAACTCCTGTTAATATTAATATGATTTAACTCCTCCCATTAATCAAAAATGTTCTTAATGGCATCTAGAATGGTGAATCTTTTCCAGGAGGTTTTCAACTTACTTGGCCCAGATCCATCAGAGGAATCACTATCCATGGCAGGTAGAGCCTCACAAATTTATTTCTTAAATAATAAGACTTGAAAGTCAAAACTATTATTTGATCCATGGGCTGTACAGGATGTTGTATTAGCAGGCATGAAAACAACATTCATCTCCTTATACATCTCCATCAGAGCTCTTGGGAGACAAGGTGCATTGTCAGTGAGCAGCAATATTTTGAAAGGAATCTTTTTTTTTTTTTTTTTTTTCTGAGCAGGAGGCCTCAACAGTGGGCTTACAACATTCAGTAAAACATGCCATAAGCCCATATGCTGTTACTCACTCTTTGTTGTTCCATTTATTGAGCATAGACAGAGTAATCAGCATAATTTTTAAGGGTCCTGAGATTTTCCGAATGGTAAATGAGCATTCAATTTAATGCTCAACTTGGCTTCAACTTAAAGTCACCAGCTGTTATCAATCAGTCCCTAATAAAACAGTCAGCCAGTCCTTTGACTTTTTTTTTGTTTTTTTTTTGACGCTCTTGTTACCCAGGCTGGAGTGCAATGGTGCGATCTCCGCTCACCGAGACCTCCGCCTCCCAGTCAAGCAATTATCCTGCCTCAGCCTCCCAAGTAGCTAGGATTACAGGCATGTACCACCACGCCCGGCTAATTTTGTATTTTTAGTAGAGATGGGGTCTCTCTATGTTGGTCTGGCTGTTCTTTGAAGTTTTGAATCCAATCATTGACTTCTTCTCTCTAGCTATGACAAACCTGGATGGTATCTTCTAATAGAATGCTCTTTGTCTATACTGAAAATCTGCTTTTTTAATGTGGCCACCTTCATTGATGATCTTAGCTAGATCTTCTTGATAACTTGCTGCAGGTTCTACACCAGTGTTTGCTGCTTCACCTTGTATCATTATGTCATGGAGACAGCTTCTTTCCTGAAAACCTCGTGAACTAACCTCTGCTAACTTCCAACTTTTTTTTCCACAACTTCCTCACCTCTCTCAGCCTTCATAGAGTTGAAGAGAGTTAGAACCTTGCTTTTGATTAGGCATTGGCTTCAGGGAATGTTGTGGCTGGTTTGATCTATTCAGACTACTTAAACTTTCTCCATATCAGCAATAAGGCTGTTTCACTTTCCTATCATTCATGTATTGTCTTGAGTTTACTTTTAATTAACTTCAATAACTTTTTCCTTTGCACTCATGATTTGGCTCACTGCTAGGAACAAGAGGCTTAGCTTTTGCCCTATCTCAACTTTCGACATGACTTCCTAAGTTTAATCATTTCTAGCTTTTGATTTAAAGTGAGAGACATGCAACTCCTCCTGTCACTTAAACACTTCAAGGCCATAAGAAGGTTATTAGTTGGCTGAATCTCCATATTGTTTTTTGTCAGGGAATAGGGAAGCCCAAGGAGACAGATAGAGATGGGGAATGGCCAGTGGGTGGAGCAACTCAAACACACACAACAGTTATCAATTAAGTTGGTTATCTTATGTGGGCATGGCTTGTGGTACCCCAAAACAATTACAATTGTAACATTAGAGACCACTGATCACAAACCATCATAACAGATATAATAATGAAAAGGCCTGAAATATTATGAGAATCACTAAAATGTGGCTCAGAGACACAAAGTGAGCATATATTGTTGTTAAAATGATGCTGATACACTTGTTTGATGCAGGCTTGTCACAAACCTTCAATTTGTGAAAAATGCAATACTTGCTAAGTGCAATAAAATAGTGGATGTCTGCACAGCTCTATCTCTCTGTTTTGAAAGATTACAAATATTACTCCATATGAATGCGTTACAATATATTTAACAGTCTAAGGAGCTGGTTGTGGGCTTTTTGTTGAAAAGGTAAAGGAGAAATTGCTGTGGCTTTAGTGCAAGTATTATAGCATGTGGCCACTCTCCTCCCATAGTGTGAAAAGGATTTGTGGAGACACAGTGATTTTGTGATCTTTCATATGGAGATAATCCATAGGAACTGGGCTTGGAGCAAACTATTCAGTTGCTGGCACACCTAGGTTCACAATTCATTGCTAGCACTTGCTGACTTGCTGATCCTTGAAAAAAATCTCCTCATTTCAACTCAGTTTTTTATCCAGACAACATGTCATTAGGTTTTCCCTAGAGTGGGATGAAATTATGGGTTCATGAACTGTACTCTCTATGACATGAATGAACTGCAGAAGTACAAGATTGTCATTATTTTAGTTGTGTTTTTGTTCTGAAGGGTTGTTATGTGATCTCAGCTTACTCAGAATCTACAGTTTATCACTTGATAAATGAAAAAGAGCTTTAAACCCAACTCATTCTTCACACTGATGCCTGCATGCTTCTCGTATATATATATCTGTGTGTCTGTATATATATGCATGTGTATAAAACCACATATATAGAAAAATATATATATATGTCTTTCCTATCTTTTCCTATCTTTCTATGTTACCATTTTAAGTGAAAAGGGCCAACTAACACAGAGAGGTAACACAGTGACTAAGAGTTGATTAGGTCCCTTGGTTATTCTTGTGTCTTAGAATTTGATTGCTTTCTTTCCACATCTGGTGCAAGTTTTGGTTCATTTGAAAAGTGTAGTCTCTGGAGGCTGCGATACTCTCACTTAGTCCTAGATGTAATGCACTTTCTTTCTATTCCTCTTGAACCTCCTGAGCTCATAGAGGGGCTGCTATAATTCTGTGCTCATGAGTCATTGCAGAAATACTGTAAATGGCATGGTAAGGACTGGTGGTATCAATGAATACTGTGTGTGTCTCCCCTGCCCTCAGCATGTTCCATTGTTCCACTGGCATCACTGAAAAAACACAAGTGCGAATGTAAAATTATAGGCAGCCTTTGCTTTGTACAGTTCTAATGTTCACGCCTATCAATTACCACCATTTAATTACACCAGCCCCACAAAACACACTTCAAGTTTCAGCTACCCTGGTACATTAACTGCGAATGATTTCAGTCTACAAATCACTGTGTAAATAACAGATGTGCATCGTGATCATTGACCAATCACATTGCTTCTTCCAAAGTCAGTCAGTGATTGGTCCCTGCAGCTCTGCTTTCACATACAAACAGCAAAGTAAGCAGTTGTATCGGCTCCTTATCGCCCCATGATGAACACGTGTGATATTGAAAAAGTTGGCTCATGAAAAGAAGGAATTAGCCCACAATGATGCAAATGCAACAAAGAAATCAAAAGTGGTAGTGCTGGAAGTGAAATTTGAGTGGAAAGAAAATTGAGTTGCAGAACACATAGCTGTCCTTGGGAAAGTTGACCCTGCCATTGTTCAGGAGCCAATTTGTTAACAGACATGAAGAAAATGGTTATGATGACAAGGAGGGAGATGTGCTAGAGGAGGTGATGCTGCCATAAAGAAATTGACATTTAAGAATCTCTCAGAGATATCGAACAACACTAAAAATGTAAAAGTATTGTTCAATCTACTCTTGATGAGTTTTGTATAAGGAGAAAAACATTTAAATTCTCAATGTTTTTAATATTTTAAATTACAGTGCACTAAGTAAATATTATTTTTACTATTTATTTTCTGCTTACTACACATCTGTAACTGATGGGAAGGGAGTTTTTAGGATTTTGACAAAAAATGTAAAATGTAACAGAACAATCATCATTTCTCCAAAGATAGATGAAGATTACTTTACACAATTTCCACTTGCACAGTCATGTTTCAGATCCTGTATTACTGTACAACGTGAGGATTGTGTGTATGAAGGATTTCAAAGAGGCAACAGCAGAACATTGCACCACAAGCAGGACCCTTATGAGTGTAAGACCCATGCAACTGCTTCACCAAAGGCCTACCTTTGATCTTTCTGTGTATGGTACTTGAATTTTCTTTTGTTAGTATATAAAAAAGGCCCTCCATGAATCTGGCCCTGCTCTGGCACTGCATTTCCCACTGCTCCCTTCTGTGCACTGTGGGCTAGCCCACTGTGCAGCATAGCTTGCCTCTGGTCTTCATTGCTGCATGCATCAGTACACATCTTGCAAGACTGGTACAAAGCAGACCAAGATAAACTATGTCAAGACTCTAAACTATGCACAGTGCTCTGGCAATCAGAGCACTGTGGCATGACGATGGCCTTATTAAAGTCATGAACTCCTCCATCTTCCCCATTCCACCTCACCTTTCCCACCCTTTAAACAACCCCTCAACCTCCAAAACCAAATATAAGGCTTTTCTCTTCTTAGAAATTTGCTCCGACTTCCTCCAGGTAAAGTGACCACTCCTTCTTTTGTACTACTACGTACCAGCACTGCACATAATAGGGCCTAACCTCATACAACTGCAGCCTACAGATAAGCAGAAAAACTGACATCTACTCATTATGATGAAAAGCCAATTTGGATGCAGAACACCAAAATTTACTGAGCTTTCTGCTCAACTTTCTGCCAGGCACCACAGTGAGCCACTTTGCTGTCGGTTTTGCATGTATGCTTAAAACCACGCAAAGTAGATGCTATTAGCATTCTTATTTTTGACACGAGGAAAACAAAATCCAGATGGTTACATAACTTCCTGAGGGGGGCCGGTGGTCACATGGGTAGCAGTTCAGCTGGTTATAGGAAAGGGAAGAAGTTAAAGAGATTTCCATGGGAAACTTATGGGAAAGATACATGTTTTATTTCCTGGACTTAAGAGTTTTCCAGGCCCAAATTCCTGCAACCAGTGTTTTTCAGACTGGAGGTTTAAAGCTTCCATTTAGAAAATTAGAAAATAAGATCACTTTAAATACATCTTATACAGACACTAAAAGACAGCAGACCTTCTGAGTTTGAGGCAGGACTCTGAAGGACTCTTTAGGCTGCACGTACCCTCACAACCCACTGCCTATAGCCCCTCCCCAAAGTAAAACACACACACTCACACCCCCCTACACACAATATTTTTGGCCTTGATTGCTAAAGAGAAAATTTTTGAAAATCTAATTTTGCAGTCCTAAAATAGAATGTGGACAATCATTGCACATTTACCTAGGTAGTGGAGAATATCCCAAAAGTACTTTGAAGGAAAATCATGTCCATTTTTCTCAGCAACTGTGACATTGAACCATCTGCCACTATACTTATTCAGTTGAGATTAAATATATTAAAGATATTTTTAAGGAATACCTAAGAAAGATCTATATATCCTTGAAGTACTACTTAAATTCAGACCATCAGAAAATTTTGTGTTGGGAATGTGTCTTTTCACCTTCCATACAATTGCATTTCCTGAGCTGCATTTACGAGGTGAGGTAATATGACTCATTTATTCCTGACTTGTTAGAATCTGAGAAATAATATAAGAAACAGCCCTATGAGACTCAATAATTTTATTAATATTGTTGGGGATTCATTTGATTGTTTAACATGTACTGAGTTCCTGACCAGCCTGGCCAACATGGCGAAAACCTGTCTCTACTAAAAAAAAATACAAAAATTAGCTAGGCATGGTGGAGTGTTTCTATAATCCCAGCTACGTGGGAGGCTAAGGCAGGAGAATCACTTGAACCCAGGAGACAGAGGTTGCAGTGAGCCAAGATCCCACCACTGCACCACTACACTCCAGCCTGGGTGACAGAGCAAGACTTCATCAAAAAAAAAAAAGGCAAAACAAACAAACAAACAAACAAAAACATATATTGAATTCCCACTATGTACTCAGCACTCTGCTAGGGTGTAGATAGAAAAAGAGAAAGTGGTAGACACACTTGTCCCTCACAGATCTCATGTTTTGCAGATAGATTATTAACAGTTACATAAACAATTACTTGACTGGTGGTGGTAATTGCCTGACAATCACAACAGTGGCTCTAATAGTGACACTCAGTCTGTCTTGGTGAGTAAAGTCTTCTATAAGGAAGTGGCATATAAGCCAAGTGCTGAAAGATAAGTAAGAAATAGCTGGATTGAAGGATCATGGGACTCATATGGGAATGCTTTTTTTTTTTTTTTATGAGGATTTGATGATCTTTTTGAGAAATCTGTGGAAGAGAGTTCATTCCCCAAGATCAGGAATGGAGGCTCTTTGTTCCAGTAGCTAATTTCTTTGGATAATATGGAAACACAGTAGTGAATGATTTCTTAGTGGAAGTTGGCTTTTCATTTTTGTGCCAGTAAATTAGCACAGAGACTTCCTACAGAAGTAAATCAATAAATAAACTAGACTTCATAAATTTAAAAGTTGTGTACATGAAAGGACACTAAGACCCAGGACACAATGGTTTCACTACTGAATTTTACCAAACATTTAAAGAAGATATAATACTAATCCTACCCAAACTATTCCAAAAATTAGAGGGGAGGGAATACTTGCAAACTTATTCTATGAAGCCAGTATTATCCTGATACCTAAATCAGATAGAGTCACATAAGAAAGAAAACTACAAGCCAATATCTTTGATGAACATTGATGCAAAAATCCTAGTAAAATACTAGCAAACTAAATTCAACAACACATTAAAAAGATCATTCATTATGACTGAGCAGGATTTATGCAAGAATGGCAAGCATGGTTCAACATATGCAAGTCAATCAATGTGATACATCATATCAACAGAATAAAGAACAAAAGACATTATCATTTAAATTGATGTTGAAAAAAATTGATAAAATCCAACATCCCTTAATGATAAAAGAAAAAAAAAAAACTTGACTGGGCGTGGTGTGTCATACCCGTAATCCCAGCACTTTGGGAGACCGAGATGGGCAGATCACGCAAGAGATCAAGACCATCCTAGCTAACACGGTGAAACCCCATCTCTACTAAAAATACAAAAAATTAGCTGGATGTGGTGGCAGGCACCTGTAGTCCCAGCTACTCAGGAGGCTGAGGCAGGAGAATGGCATGAACCCGGGAGGTGGAGCTTGCAGTGAGCCTAGATCAAACCACTGCACTCCAGAGCCTGGGTGATTGAGTGAGACTCCATCTCAAAAAAACAAAACAAAACAAAAACAACAAAAACCTTTCAGAAACTGAGTATAGAAGGAACATACCTCAACACAATAAAAGTCCTATACAACCACTATCATACTAAATGGGGAAGAACTAAAGCCTTTCCTCTAAGATCTGGAACAAGACAAGAATGCCCATTGTCATCATTCTTATTCAAGGTAGTACTGGAAGTCTTACCCTGAGCAATCAGAAAAGAGAAAGAAATAAAGAGCATCTGAGTTGGAAAAAAAGAAGTCAAGGTATATTTGTTTGCAGATGTATGATCTTATATTTAGAAAAACCTAAAGACTGCACAAAAGCTATTAAAAGTGATAAATTATTTAAAGAAGCAGGATACAAAATCAACATACAAACATGAGTAGCATTTCTATATGTAACAATCTGGAAAATAAATCATAAAGTAATCCCATTTACAATAGCTATGAATAAAATAAAATACCAAGGAATTAACTGAAGAAGTAAAAGATCTCTACTATGAAAACTATAAAACATTGTTGCCAGAAATTCAAAAGAGTGCACGAGAAATGGAAAGATATTCCATGTTCATGAATTAGAAGAATCAATATTGTTAAAATATTCACACTACCCAAAACAATCTACAGATACAATGCAATCCCTATCAAAATACCAATGGCGTTCTTCATAAAAACAGAAAAAAATCCCAAAATTTATATTGAAGTACAAAAGATGCAAAATAGCCAAAACCATCCTGAGCAAAAAGAACAAAACTGAAGGAATCATATTGCCGGACTTCAAATTATACTAGAGCTATAGTGACCAAAATAGCATAGAACTGGCATAAAAATAGATGCATAGACCAATGAAACAGAATACAGAACCCAGAAATAAATCTATACATTTACAGTAAACTCATTTTTTAATAAAGGTGCCAAGAACATACGTTGGCTTGGAAAACTGGATATTCATATGCAGAATAATTAAACTAGATCCCTATCTCTCATACACACACAAAAATTAAATCAAAATGAATAAAAGACTTAAATCAAGGGAGTCTAATCTTTTGGCTTCCCTGAGCCACATTGGAAGACAAAGAAAGGTTTGGGGCCACACATGAAATGCACTAACACTAACAATAACTGATGAAGTAAAAATAAATGAATAAAGTTTTAGGAAAGTTTACAAATTTGTGTTGGGCCTCATTCAATGCTGTCCTGCACTGCATGTGGCCCATGGGCCATGGGTTGGACAAGCTTGACTTAAATCTAAGACCCCAAATTGTAAAACTACTACAAGAAAACACTGGAGAAGCTCTCTAAGACATTGGTCTGAGAGAGGTCTTTTTGAGTAATACTGTACCAGCACAGGCAACCAAAGCAAAAATGGACAAATGGGATCATATCAAGTTTAAAAACTTCTGCACAGCAAAAGAAACAATCAACAAAATGAAGAGACAACCCACAGAATGGGAGAAAATATTTGCAAACTATCCATCTGACAAAGGATTAATAACCAGAATATATAAGGAGCACAAACAACTCAATAGGAAAAAATCTAATAATCTGATTTTAAAATGAGCAAAAGCTCTGAATAGACATTTCTCAAAAGAAGACATACAAATGGCACACAGGCATTTGCCAGCATCATTGATTATCAGAGAAATGCAAATCACAGCTACAATGAGGTCTCATCTCATCTCAGTTAAAATGGCTTTTATCCAAAATTCAGGCAATAACAAATGCTGGCGAGGATATGGAGAAAAGAGAACACTCGTATACTGTTAGTGGGAATGTAAGTTAGTACAACCACTATGGAGAACAATTTAGGGATTCCTCAAAACATTAAAAATAGAGCTACCATATAATCCAGCAATCTCACTGCTGGGTATATACTCAAAAGAAAAGAAATCAGTATTATTGAAGAGATATTTGCACTCCCGTGTTTATTGCAGCACTATTTAGCCAAAATTTGGAGACAACCAAGTGTCCATCAACAGGTGAATGGATAAAGAAAATGTGGTACATATACACAGTGGAATACTATTCAGATATATAAAAAGAATGAGACCCTATCATTTGCAACAACATTGACGGAACTGAAGGTCATTATGTTAAGCAAAATAAGCCAGTCACAGGAATACAAACTTAGCTTGTTCTTACTTATTTATAGGAACCAAAAAAATTAAAACAATTGAACTCTTGGGGAAGGAGAGTAGAAGAATGGTTACCAAAGGCTGGGAAGGATAGTGGGTGGGTAGGGGAGAAGCAGAGATTGTTAATGGTTACAAAAATGTAGTTATACAGAAGGAATAAGATCTAGTATTTGATAGCACAATAGGGTAACTACATTTAACAATAATTTATTGTACATTTAAGAAAACTAAAAGAGTATTAAGTTGATTGTTTGTAACATAAAGAAGGGATAAATGCTTGAGGTGATATATACCCCTTTAACCCTGATGTAATTATTACTCATTGCATGCTTGTATCAAATATCTCATGTACCCCATAAGTATATACATCTACCATGTACCCATAAAAGTTAAATTTAAAAATATATAAATAAATAAAGAAAATAAAATAAAACTGAAAGACTCCCAGAAGATCAGAAATATAATTCCCCTCTACACACACACACAAAAGGACACTATCAAGAAAATGAAAATAATCTATGGACTAAGAAAGAATATTTGCAATTCACATGTGATAATGAGCCTGTATCCAGAATAAACAAAGAATTCTTACAACGCAATAACAAGAAGATAAACAACCCAACTAAACAAAATGGGCAGAGGATTTGAATAGACATTTATCCAAACAAAATAAACAAATGGCCAATAAGCACATGAAAAGATACTCAATATCATAGTCATCAGGCAAATGCAAATCAAAACACAATGAGCTATCACTTTACACCCACTAGGATAGCTATAATCAAAAAGACAAATATGAGTGTTGGTGAGGATGGAGAGAAATTGGAACACTCATACAGTGCTAGTGGGAATGTAATACAGTGCAGCCAATTTGGAAAACAATTTGGCAGTTTCTCAAAAAGTTAAACATCAAGTTTCCATATGACTCAGCAATTCCGCTCCTGGAATTTCTACTCAAGAGAATTAAAAACATATGCTCCCAAAATAACTTGGACATGAATACTTATAACAGCATTATTCATAGTCATCAAAAAGTGAAAACAACCCAAAGGTCAATTAACTGATAAATGGATAAACAAAATATACTGTATTCATACAATAGAATATTATTAAACCATCAAAAGAAATAAAGTGCTGATGTAAGCTACATTTCCACAAAAGTGCACACATTACCTTTTGATTCACAGATTCAAGCTTTGTCTAGAGAGCTGCAGAATAAAACACCTCAAGAGGGCTCTCTTCAGTTAGGTGATCCAGGTCCACATACAGGTGACGCTGTTTTGGATCTGCTTCCCAGTCTTCAAAGGATTGATGCTCTGAAAAGTCTGACTCATGAGTATGATATTTCAGTTTTAATAGTGAGCCTTAATCATCAATTCATTTTGCTTTCTGGATATTTCTTTAGGTAAGTTTACCAGGCTAAGGCACTTTATTCCCCGAGCAAAAAGCTCTTTCTGGAGGAAGTGCTTAAAATCAACAGAATTACATAAGAGAAGGCCACTAGTGAATACAACATGATTAAAGTAAGTTTTAGAGCAACATTCCACTATGGATTTTATTCCACAGAGTTATCTTCACTAGGAGAAATTTGATGTGGCCAAACCAGGTGCAGCTTTTCACATTTTAGTAGTCTACAATTAATCATTAATTCTAAGGCAGTTTAGAGAAATGGCAAATCCATTAGCATCAGGCAGAATTTAGTTTGAATGTAGTCTCCACTGTTCTGAAGCTCTATAATTTTAATTGAGCCAAGTAAACTCTGTAAGCCCAGCTCATTTTTTAAATGAGCTATTCCTGCCTACTTCATTGTGTTATCATTTTATAGTGAGGAATAAATTAATTTTATACCTATGAAGTTTTTGGTATGGTGCCTGGTGCATAGTAAATGCTCAAGAAGTGATCATTTATTATTGTTATCATTTAGTTCTCTAATAGTTGTCTATAACCAACATTTATGGACCAAGGTCTTGATTCAAAATTCACTTACAGTGCAAGGAACTGTGCTGAGAGTTCTAAGATGGCTTTGGTTAACAAGACAAACAGCTTTAAACATACAAACCTTCTGATAGAGCAAGGAAAAAAAAATAGCCTTCACTGTTCAATGGTAAATATAATACCATACCTCAGTAGTTCTGAAACATTAGCATGCATGAGAATCACCTGGAGAATGTCTTGACACAGTTTGTTTCTGATTCAGGAAGTCTAGTTTGAGGTAGGAGAATTGCGCTTCTAACAATTCCCAGATGCCCATATGGTTGGTCTGAAAGTCACATTAGGAGAACCACAATTATGAAGGAGGGACAGGAATTGCCAAAAATGACTTGGTAATAGTTCTGGTATTGGGAGAAGTGTGCATGGAATTCCACAGAGATAGTGCTAAATCAGAAGATCT
This sequence comes from Colobus angolensis palliatus, assembly GCF_000951035.1. NCBI lineage: Eukaryota > Metazoa > Chordata > Mammalia > Primates > Cercopithecidae > Colobus > Colobus angolensis. The sequence continues at coordinate 2,374,765 of NW_012115744.1, read as the reverse complement.
GGAGGAAAATCACTGTGGTATAGAAAGAATAGCAGCAGAGCAGAGATAAGAGTTAGGAACAGGCACAAAGGGGCCAAGGGTTTGGGCTCTCTCACACATTATTGGACATTTAAGCTTAATGGGGAGACTTTTAAGATAGTTAAGCAGCTGCATGATGGGATGCATTTGCCTTGTAGAAATGTGGCTCTAGGTCAGCCTTTTGCTACCACACTGGGTAGTTTGCTGTTTCTCAAAACCTCGTTCTACCTGCTTTCCTGAGCTCATGCTGTTTCTTCAGACTGAAATATGCTTCTCTCATATCTCCACATGTTCACACCCAAAAGTTGTTCCTTGGATTACAGCTGATTGTCTTCTTGTTTTCCAGCAATATGATGTCATATTACTTTCCTTAAAATAATAGTGTCTTAAAATTATCATGGCTTCCAGGGAGGAAAAGTCTTATATGTCCCTTAACCAGGCTGTAGTGCAGCCAGCTTTCACTGAATCCTGATAACTGAAGTCTGCAGTTTTTGCCATTTTTTCTTTCTATTAATATGCTTGTCTTCTTTGAGTTTTAAATGTAAATATGAATATAAACACAAACATGTAGTTAGTAGACACCAATCCACTATGATTCAAACATATTTTATTATAAAGATTGCAAAAATATTTTCTTTTAAATTTATTTATGGTGTGTAGATAGCCAAATAAAGAACAGTTTCTTCATTTTTATTTCATATATTATTTCAAATTCTTTTCCTATGTGAAGAAAGGGGATATAATAATAAACATGCAAATGCTTATTTGTGCAAATGAATACATGGAGTTCACGCAACAAACCAAAGAAAAAGATCTATGGGGGAGAGGGTAAAGAAGAGGTGAAAGAAACACAGACTGAAAATAGGGTAGGAGGGAGGAGGAGGAGGGAGTGGAACCTCTCTGCGTATACCACTTTTTTGTAACATTGACTTTTAAAATCATAGTAATGTTTCCCATACTCCCACAAAACAATTAAAATTAACAAGGATGGGGGGTGAACCCCAACTGAAATATAAACAGTAATAAATGAACCAAACTAGATTACAAATAAATAGCAAAATCACATTGAAGGAGGTAAGGGGTGGGAGGGAAAGAACTGACCTAAGTAACTCTGGAAAAAAGTATTTTGAGTAGATATTCTAAGATAAAGAGCAAAAAATGACTGTAGGCTAACACTGTACTCCAGTTAGTATATATTTTTCTCATATGGCAATGCATTAGCAAGTCTGAAACCACTTTCCATGTATACAAGAGTTGAATAAATAAGTAAATATATCATAGATAATGAGACACAGGATTCTCATTGTAAGAGGAGAAGCGACAAATCAGGAAAGAGGAGGCTGGAATGAAGCTTGTGATATTGAATTGGAGTCACAGATGCAATTATGAACTCGCGGACTTTCAGTAAAAATACCAGTAAAAATACACTTATATAGATATGGTAGAAAAACAGATATGAGTATTCATGGTTTAGTATACATATACATATTTCTTAGCTCTGTCCATAAAAAGGACCTTGAAGCAACAATGGCCTGATAAGAATGAGCACACCTAACACCCAGATCTTGATTTCTAAATACCAGTCTCTAATAAAAGAAACCAGGACTCCTTTAAAAAGTAGTGATTTCAGCACTCAGGTAGAAGAAATATAAGATGAACCCAAAGCATCTCCTGGTACCAGCAATTAAAGAAGTGCTCAAAAACAAAAAATGAAAAAAGGAATATGTTGGAAGGACATAGGAGCCAACCTGAAAGAGCTCCCAGTGGCTAACGCAGGAACAATTTGAGCCACGTAGTAAATAAAAATAGAATTGAACTATAATCCAAACAATAAAATACGTTTTCATAAGTACATAATGATATGTAATTGAATTAATAAATTGGGAGGATAATTCATTCTTACAAAGTAATTCAATTAATAAACATAGAATTTATGAGGTATATGAAAAATCACCAGGAAGCAAACACTACTGTAGTAGACAAAATCCACTAATGGATGCTAAGATTAGTGAGTAAAATTTTCAGAGGAAATGGGATATTAATGTGGTCTCAACATACATTCTCCCAAGTATTTACTAACTATAAGAGGAAATGTAATGACTTTACCATGAGGTCGCCTGGCAGATACCCTCTTAACTAAGTGATCGATGTTAACATCAGTAATGAGATGTAAACATCACACCACCTAATATGGTGTGCTGAGAAGGGCACATCATTGCTATGGTATCCCTGTCAAAAATTCATATCTTAGTCTAATCATGAAGACACAACAGATGAACCCAAACTGAGTGTCAAAATAATGAAACTGTACTTTCCAAAAGTCTCCAAGGTTATATAAGACAAGAAAAAAAAAAAAAATACAGGAGCTGATCCAGATAAGAGAGACTAAGAAGCCTAATGACCAAATGCATTGTTGAAAACTGAATTGAATCACGAAAAAGAAAAGGGACATTAGTGAGAAAAGTGCTGGAATTCTAACAAAATCTGCAATTCAGCTAATAGTATTATATCGGTTTCAATTTTCTAGTTGTGATAATTGGATATAACTGTGTGTTGTTAACATTAAGAGAAGCTGGATGGGATACATATATAACAAATTATTATTGTAAGTTAAATAAATCCAATTTTTTTCTATTTTGAAAAAACATGCTAAAAAACTACATGTTAGAAAGAAAGGAAGGAAGAAAGAAAAGAGAAGAGAAAAGAAAAAAAGAAAAGAGAAAAGAAGAAAAGTAAAGAAAAAGAGA